>NW_010294730.1:35046-40474 GCF_000700745.2 Antrostomus carolinensis
CCTACAATACTATTCACAAGGAGAGTGGGAAGGAGAAGAAAAAGTCTTATTGATAAACTAGGCAGGATGCCTCAAGATTTAAGTAGCAAGAGTTTTAACACAGAACAACTCCAGCTGTTAAGCAACACAAAAATAGAATAAGTAATAACAACAACTTATGATTTGGTTACACAGGGTATGGACAAGACAGTAGAACAGTCTTTGTGTATCATTTGCTTTTAAAAAAATCCAATTGTATATTCATTAGTTCAACTTTTTTTCTACAAAACTTCAACATTTTTTCTTTAAAAAGAGCCTGTCCCTTGTAGAGATGACTACTCAGCACTGGGGAGACCATATCTGAGTACTGTGTCCAGTTGTGGGCTCCTCAGTATGAGGAAGAGAGTGACATACTGGAGAAAGTCCAACAAAGTCCAGTGAATCATCCACAACAATGATTAAGGGACAGGAGCATGTCACATATGAGGAAAGGCTGAGAAAGCTGTGGCTGTTTAGTCTGGAGAAGAGAATGCTCAGGGATGCATTGATGCTCAGCATCAATGCATATAAATATCTGCAGAGGAGGTCCAAAGAGAATTGAACCAGGCTCTTTTTTGAGGTGCCCAGTGGCAGGACCAGAGGCAATGGGCACAAGCTGAAAAAAAATGACAGGAGGTTTCCTCACATCATGAAACACTTCTTTACTGTGAGTGTGATTGAGCACTGGCACAGGTTGCTCAGGGAGGTGATAGAGTCTCCATCTTGGAGACATTTGAAAGCCATCTGGACATGGTCCTGGACAACTGGCACAAGGTGGCCCTGCTTGAGGAGGGGGTTTGAACAAGATGACCTCCAGAGGTCCCTTCCAACCTCAGCCATTCCTTGCTTCTGTGAAAAATTAATCATACTGAAGAACAGACAAGAAAATGTCTCTTGGGAGCATCATTAAAATATGTTACAAGCAATATATCATAAAACTGCTACAAAATTGGTAGGAGTCTGTCATTACTAAGAGGGAAACAGTTACAACAGTTCTAAGGGAGTAATGCTGTAAAACAATTTTGCATTTCTCTTTATTTGCCAACATGGAAACAAGATGATTTGGGAAAACATTTCAAGAAATACAGGACACTGAACAGAACATAATATTCTTCAGGCAATGTACAAAATGCACTCATGAAAGCACAGGGTAGAACTAAACCACACACCAAAACTGATTTCATTCAGAATCAGAAAGAGACAAACACTAATTTCTGAAGGGAAAATATATTTCTAAAATCAACAATGAAGCACTTTTTCCTCCAGTATCACAATCCTAGTGCTAAAAGAGATTTACAAAACATTTAAGACAAGTCTGAAATTTAAATTCACAGACTCAGGAAAAACAATTGTTTTATATGATGTCTTAGTTTTTTATATGATGTCTTAGTTTTCCCCACTAGTAGCTAAAACAGTCTTGGTCTGAAAATGACAAGTAGGTTATTAGGACAAATAATCATCTTCTACCATTCCTGATCCACAGGTGCAAACATAGTCAACTTAAAGCAATTACCCTCAACTGAACTTCAACTTGAAAATTGTTATTTCTATTTCAAACCTTAAGAAAGGTGGTTCTTCTGGAAAGCTTTCCTACATTTTAGATCTAAACTAATCAGTCTAGGTAAAAGGTATTAACTTTAACCACAGACCATACACCACTTGACTATATGCCAAATGTCTGCAACTGTGCTACAACACAAAGTATTTTCAGAGGAATTAAAAGTGTAGATTTTTTTTTTCCTTTCATCCTTGTTATTTGATCAATGTTCATCACAATATTTGCTACCCTTATTCTTGGTTAAATTTAAGACTAATAAATTATGAGACCTTTAAACTTTTCTAGAGTTGTCCATAAACTTTGCTATTTTTAATTTCTACTGCAGATAGAGGTAACAGTTAAAATACCAAATCCATTAAAATTGTCCAGGCTCCTAAAGAAAGAGAATAGGTTTTTGTTGTTTGTGGTAGGGTTTTGATTTTTTTCAATCCAACTAGTCAATAGCCTGTTAGTAAAGTTCTTTTTCTTGCAGTAATTGATTTTACCATAATAGACTTCTACTCTACAAGTGTTACATTAAAAGGATGAAATTATTGTACTCAAATCAGGGACCCAACAAGAAACATGCCTAGAAGTGTAATACTCTGCATATAAGTTTGAAGTGCTGAACAAAATAAAACAGCCATAATTTACTCCAACACTACAAACATCAAAATTGACATCCAGCTGAAGGAACTGAACTTCAGAGGCAGCACATGCAAATGCTAAAATAGTTTTAATCCACATATGCACAAGGGTTATACATACTGCTAATTTGTTTTATTAGACCAGCTAGTATAATAAAAAAAAAAGAAAACAACAAATTAGGTTTTGAGCATTTGGTCTTTCTCCAGATTTGAAGTAAAAGCAATATATTTCAAAATTAAATTAGTTAAAAATAATTGTTTTAATTTTTTTTAGATCATCTCTGAAAGAAAAGATATTTTTAGAGGGGAGGAATCTTTGCTGGAGGGAAAAACAGAATAAACTAGTTACCTCTAGGGGAAGGAAAGAGCTCATTGTTAGCTGTTAGGAAAGAATTAGCAATGAACCATAAAAATATCATCTTTATCACGTCTAGAATTTTTGGCATCCAATGGAGTAACACATTTTAGTTCCCAGAGTTGGCTTTGGAAAAACGTTTGTATTTCTCATCTGAGAATCACAACGAAAATGACACATAGTGACAGCCTCCACAGGCAATTGCCCTTTATCAGTTCTCTGAGAGTTCATTTGATGCACAATTGTTTTCTAGTTTTACCTACATGGGTATTGTGAGGACACTGCAATCCTGGCTGGAATATATTACATTCTATGAAGTACAAATGTAGAATCTTGGGATTCTAATATTTCTGCTGTAAAGTTTATAACAGCGGGGATGAATTGACCAGTTTTATATTTAATGTTTAGGCAAGAGATACCCCCATTCTGCAGATTTTAGACTACAAAGCTTTTTGTGCTGATGAATTCAGTTAGGTTAAAGAGTAGTTCTGGAAATATTTCTTTCAAGATATAAGTTTCTTCCAGTACAAGTGGTAAATTTTAAAATAATATGTTGCAACTAGGAGTGCATAAATTGAAGTGGGTTTTCTCTTTTTGTTTAGGAGTTTGGTTTTGGTACAGTTTTGTTTGTGGTGTGTTTGGTTTGGGTTTGTTTATTTGTTTTTTAACTAAAGATTTGTACTATGTGTTTAACTTACTATGCAACATTTGACTAAGTCTTCCAACAATGATAATTTGTTTTCATCAATAATTAAGCTTACTGACCTAAAAAGATATCTTTAGACCATCAAAGTGACTGTTGCAATTGTTCTCATTAGATGAGACACACGCAAAGGCCAGACTGTATGTTACCACAGTTCTTGGTATGTTTCAGATGACTACTAATGCCTAGCTTTCCAGCTATGACAAGCCACAGTGCTTCTTATGGAGGCACTTAAGGGTTACGTCTCCTATTCATCACCTGACAGACACTTCTTGTACACGTGCAAAGAAGGCCATATATTTCCTACCGGTACTGAGTGCATGCTCACAACTTTCATGTTTAGGTCTTAATTCGATGAGCCTTAGGAAAAACAGCAGCCAGAATGGACTGCTGCAAGCATAAATCATGAAGCCTATATCGAATCAATTTTATACTCATATTCTCATGTCATTCTAAAGCATCTTTGGAGCACTCAGAACAGAGATGCATCCCAAATGCCATTGTTCTCCCACCCTGATCTGCAGCAGAAGAAACATTAGATGGAAAATAAACAGAAGTTACATGATCTGGAAAAATACACTAGCATTTAATATTAAAGTTTAGAAATCAGACATACACTTAAAACAAGGCCATCCTCCCATCTGTCTTACAGTTCTTCTTCTAAGTCCTGATTCAACAGTGTGCTTAGTCATATTAATTTTTGTGCCTTGCTGAATCTGACCCTCAGTTAAAACAAAAAAGAAGTGACCAAAACGTCCATTTCAAGTAGGTGCCTAAACAAAAAGTTCAGCAAGTGAACCAAGTTTGTGATGTACTAAGTACCAAGAACAGACCAAAAGAATTCTAACCTGTTTATTGACTTCAGCCATTGACAGCTGTAACACCATCAGCATGCAGTCTGCTCCACATACAGTAGTCCTTTCAGAGTTTGAAAATAAAGGCCATTGTCTTCTGAAACACTTGATCAAGTTTAGAATTTTTTGTGGGAAAGCAATCATTGTCTGGAAGAGAAGATAGAAATAATTAAGAGAAATAAAAATTAATATAATTATGCAAGAGGCCTATGCATGTCTTAATCTTCCAATAAGCTATGCAAATTCTGTTATCAAGTTCCTAGAATAAACTCTTCCCACTAAACCAAAAGTCTAGAGAGACTCACCTCACTATGAAGGAGCAACTACGAAGATAAGGGGTTAAAAGTGCTTATGTACGACACGTCTTCATGAAGACCCCTTACTTTCCTTGTACATTATACCAACATGAAATAATAAATGTTACCACAAATATGACAGCCACTTGTCTTTGGAAGCAGCCAGTCTGACCGCCCCAGAGAGTGCCTTCTGTACTCTCTCTATGTACCATACTTCAGACCACTGTCTATCAGAATGTTTTAAAACCGGAAACAAAAGATTTAATACTTCTAAGACTTACTATCAAAGACAACTCTCAATGTTTTTGTCATCTATATAGTCTTTTTTTCATTCCATAAATCATTATCTCCGCTCTTTCATTTGGCAATGGGTTTCAGTATCAGTTTGAATTTCACTAATTCATGCTTTCGTCTTTTTCACCTTCTTGCATTTGTCAAGACACGGGTACACAAGACTCTAAAAAATTTGCCTTCTTTAAACTTGTTCTTTCCTGCAAGACAGCTCCCTAACACTGCAGTGACAGTGCAGCAGCAATACCGATACCATTTACTTTCAGAACACGAAACTACCCTTTCCCCTTATTTCACCTAGCTAACAGATCACAGCTGGTTTTGGTTTGTTAGTGTTTGGGGGTTTTTTGGTTGATTGGTTGCTGTTGGTTTTTTGTGCGTTGGTTTTTGGGGTTTTTTTTGTGATTGGTACAATCAGGAAAAACAGTTAACTGAGGGAGAAGGGCAGGAAAAACAGGAGACACCAGGTAACGAGCCAGATTGTAACAGCAACTGCAACTTACTCTCCAAAATGTTTTAAGGGGGCAACCTACTTTATTACTTCATACTGACACAAGCGAAACATGCGGGCCACAAAGGATGGAACTGGCGGGCCGGTGTAACTCAGCCTGGGGTAGACAAAAATCTCCCCGGAGGCTTCCCTCCCTCCCTCCCGCGACTCTGAGAGGTTTCCAAGGGACAAGACCTGTCACTCGGAGCAAGCGCCCAGAGAAAGAGCCCGAACAAG
>NW_010294731.1:0-11210 GCF_000700745.2 Antrostomus carolinensis
GAACCGATATTGAGACTTCTCCAGATATCCTGCCAATGCAAACTCCTGTTGTGATGATGGTTTCTTCTAAGGTGCTTCCCCACGGTGCTCCAAGGTGGCTCTAGTAGTTGCATCCTCACAAAGTGACCAGCAGCATCATGGCCCAGGCAAACCTGTGGTGCAAGCAAACACCTTTCTGTCAGACACAGAGCAAGTAAGATCCCCAAGTCACCTGTTTTTATACCTTTGCCTCCAGTGTGTGTTGTGTGAATCCATACAGTGGATTGCCCGATCTGCCTGTGGTACAGCTCTAGCTGATTTTAGTCAGGGTGTTGTTCTGACCACGAGCCAAATCCAACCTGCCCCTGAATGTGGACACCAGTGGTTTTTGCTCAGAATGGCTTTAGGCCTAAAACACCTCGATAGACCGAACATCAGTCTTCCTCGCAGAAAGACCTCTAGTTTGTTTGCTTTACTAGCTGACCCACATATGTGCTGATGTCTGACAGCCTTCACAAAGGCCCAAATAAAACCTTCAGTGTAGATCTATACATAGTTTAGATGAAAAAGAAATTAAATATGTCGGCTGTGGAAGAGACATAATTTTTGTGGAAAGCAATGGGATTTTTTTTCTCTCATACACATAGTGGTATTAAAAGGGCTGGACTGAGAGTGTGATTCCTCATGGACTGAGACTGAAAACATGGGTAGTTGAGGTAGGTTTGAAGTGTTTCAAAGCACATACCTATGTACAAATTATGGGCTTGCCATGGCAATTTTATGTGACAGACTACTGCTGTAACACAAGGATTAGGAGTAGAGAAAGTAATGGGTGAGAAAAATAAAACACTCATTAAAATAACTATTCTTATCAATGTTAACTTTATTTACACAGAATCACAGAATGTTAGGGATTGGAAGGGACCTCGAAAGATCATCTAGTCCAATCGCCCTGCCGGAGCAGGAAGCTAAGTGAGATCACATAGAAAGGCATCCAGACGGGTTTTGAATGTCTCCAGAGAAGGAGACTCCACAACCTCCCTGGGCAGCCTGTTCCAGTGCTCTGTCACCCTCACTGTAAAGAAGTTCCTTCTGAAATTTACAATCAGATTCCATTACATACTCAGGGTTTCTAAGTAGTTTTTTCTTACAGCACCTGCTCAAAATAATCCCTCTACATGTCTTTTGGATTTTTAGAAAATAAGAGAAAGAGAAGCCATAAATTACATTTTGCAAATACCACACCTCAGAATTCCTGGTTTAGAATTTTTCATAGCAAAATTAAATAGATCTGTAAATATGCACTCTCTTCAATGCTTGATTTGATAGTGATCACATCATTGATATTGTCACATTGCTAACATTATTCAAGTGATCTTGAATACTCCATAAGCAGAGCTCCATTTGTATTCCATGCAGTGTCACTATTCATATGAGGCACACAAAAAGAAATACTGTGTTATTGTATCATCAGGTCAAAGGTAAAGGTGGAAACAGAATCTTGACTCCTAATCCTAGTCCAGCAATCTGCTTTACCTAACACAGTCTAGAGCCAATGCAGCTATGGTTTTAATAATCTACATAATTCATTAGCCAATCCTTTTCTAACTTTTCATGCCATTAAAAAGATGAAACATTTAAGAAACCCAGACGTCAATTTTGCAATGCTTCTTGTTTGCACTACTTTATATTTGGACCACACCCTGCTCATCAGACATGCATCCGTATGCTGCAAAAAGAACCTTACCTTTACTTTCACAGTTGCATGAAAGGAGAAACCACAACCCTGTATTTACATTTCCTGAAGTGTATGTGTGTGGTTTACTGGAAGTGTGTCTCTCTTCAAAGTTCTAAATATATATGTAGCTGAACTCATAGGATTAAAACAGTACAACAAAAAGCTGGAATAGAAGATCCCTATTCCTATATGATAAAAACAGTCCTCAAAACTCCCAAGGACTTCCTAGATCACTTCTGTAACTGTCCTTTTAATGTATTGTCTGTTGTGCACAATATACATGGGATGGAAAAATGCATTGGCTGTAAATTTTCAGGTCACTGACACGTATGTGTGTGTGGATATTTGCTTACATATGTATAAGAAAAACCTTAAAAGCCAGCCTTGGAAATAATAATTCACAGCTGGAAAGTCTGCAGATGTCTGGAACTACCCTCCTAAATTCCCTGCCTTTGCTGTATTTAGTAATTTGAAATGTTCAGGACAACAGAGCATCAAGTGTCACTTACATGTTAGAGCTGAAGAATCTGAAGCAGAGTAAATAAAGTGCCAAACTTTCTGCTACTCTCTAACCTTGTGTTGAAATACAAACCAGACCATGACTCCCAGTTCTGACTATACCATCAAGAATGCCATGGCTTTTGCAGTGAGAAGATTGTGGGGTGGAAAAAGAGTGATTTGAGGCATTCAAGAGACCTATTTCTTTTTCCACTTCTTCATTCACTTATATGTTGCTTTCACTCATTTTCTCTCTTCTGTATCTCCTGCTAGCATGCCTTTTAAGTCACAGGCTCTTTCCCTTTTCTCCTGACAAGCAGAGTATGAGCAGGAAAGAGAAGCTTTTGTCCATACTTAATACATTTGTTTCAGGAATAAGATGATGCTGGGGTTTTGCTGCCTGTTTTGAACTTATTATGTAAAACTTATTATTTCAAAGGGCATGGTAGTCAGCCAGACTGCAGTCAGCTGAAAAAATAAAACAAACCAAAACCAAAACAAAACAAATCAAATGCCCTCAAAAATTCTGGCTACCTTCAGCTTTTTAATTTGAAGTTTTACAGCCTTCTCTTAGAATTTGTTTTCTTACATGTCCTCTTCGCTATTCTTTAGCCTTAAAGGCTGATGAAGGCCAAGTGATTATTCACTGTGTCTATATATAGCTACACTGTGTATCTATAGAGCAAGGGAGGGTTTATGGACAGAAGAAACCTTTTGTCTGTTCCCAACCACTTGGCATTAAATCAAGGTTCTTAATATAGATCTACATCTGTTGATAATGCAATATGTAAGAAAAAAAAATGCACAAGCCTAATGGCAAAAGTTCAAAATCAGGGCTTAATCTTGCAGAATGTGTAATCCTAGCTATATAGTCTAGTCGATATTGGGATGTGAACTTTAAATCATAAAGCAGGCTAAGTGGAAAAGTTGCAAGGATATGAGAATGTTCTAGATTGTGAAAAGTGTTTGACTCAAACACGGTTCACTGAAGCAAACACAAGTGTTTGCAGCAGGGAGGGGACCCAAATGGGCAATCCTGGGAGGTGATGAGATGCTGTCAGAACATCCGTGCTACAGCTGGAATTTGGCTGCAGCATGTACTATGACATCTGAGCTCTAGTATACCTGGCATGTGTACAAATAGCTGTACTAGCTGCAGGTGTGATTCATCTCACCTAAATAATGTATTTAAAAGTTAAGCACCTAAGACCAGTAAGACTAATCACTCTCTGAAAGTGTTTGTTATTATTTACTTGCATATAAGGTGACTGGAATGATTAACTTTCAGATTACTAAGTTAGGTGAAATGAACTTCATCTTGGCTGTACAAACCTGTGTGGGACTGTGGTACTTGCTCAGGTGGCAGATGCATAGTGATGCCTCTATGGCACCTGTTTCTTGTTAAGTAAATTAAAACAAGCGTTGATATGTAAGTGTACCTGATGACATCATACCTCTCTAGGTTGTATAGACACAGCTTGTAGGGCAGTTTGAACCCTAAACACTAACAATGCAAAACCAGTGTAAGACCAGTAACACCAGGTTTTACAACAATAACCCTGTGAAATTCAGCTGCGACATAAACTGTTTATTTTAAAGGCATAACCTTTCGTAGGAGTTCATCCCTATGCTGCATCTTCTTGTCATTATGACAAACATGACGTGAAAGTGATTACAAACTCACTGGCCCATTGTCATTTTCCAGAGCCCAACATACAAATCAATAAATAGTGCATGGGAAATATGATTTTTTTAAATTATCGCTTGATCACTTCAGCTGCTGTTAGTGACACAGAAGAGCAAATACACTTGATAGCAAGGAGTGTGATACAACTTCTGGGTAAATAATATGGCAAAAGCAAAGTGAAGAATAAAACCAGTAGAAAAGAGAGTGAGTTCATGTAAATGTCGACTTGATAGCACCCCTTCACTGCTGTTTCATAGGAGAGCTTTGATTTTTACATAGCTAAAATTAAAGAAGAATTGACTTGCCCGTCCCCATACTGGTCAGAGAGGAGTTCAACCACTCTGAACTCAAGGAGCTCTATCCTGATTCACCTGCAAACACAGTGAGGCTTAAGGGAATGTTTAAAAGGATGAAATAGCAAAGGATAGGTAGCTTAGTTCATCAAAAGAAGGCAGCTTCAGAGACTGATTTTTTTTTTTCTTAATGGCTGAACTTGGTCTGGACCAAAATCAGAGTTGGAATCAAAGCCTCTTATGTGCCAGAGCCTCTTTAAGGACAGCAAAGGCCATTTTAGATCTACTGTGTTTTCTTTGGGCTATTCTGAAGCATCATTTTACTTGGGGACAATTTGTCTTTGGATTAGACTACCAGAAGGGGTGACTGGCAACCTGGTAGAGGCAGGAAAGTTCTATCACTTTTTACCTGTTTGTCTTCTGCAGTAGCTTTGGGTTATTTGTTACGAGCTGTCAGATGACATGGTCAAAATTTTAAAACTTGCATAGAATCTCAAGATTGATAGTTCTTGAGATAAACATTGAAGATGACTGTTTTTTCAAATGAGCTGCCAATCCTGCAATGAGCTTGCTGTAGCTGTTCTTTGCACCCATGCAGACATACATATCATTAACTTTGTACTGGTCTGAGGATTTCCAGTAATTGAGACTAATGTGGTTTTGTAGTAAGAAGAGGAGAGTTGGGAGATTTGACTTCTGAATAAACATTAATTCTACCATATTCCATATCCAATGCTGTCCACAATATCAGTAAGGGAGACAGGAAAGAAAATGCTTATCATACGGCTAATGCTACTGTAGACTTGCTAATGCAAGAACTTTCTGTTACTCATCAATTTAATATTGAATTTCCCTTTTAGACTTTGCTTATCTTCAAATGAAGTTCCTATCTTCTCCACTTTTTTATGTCAGTCCACTCAGTCATCACATCTTATTTTAAAATGGTACTGTGCATTTTTTTTAGTTTAAACATCTAAGAGAACAGAATCAGCTGGTACTGAAAGCAGTGGTTCCTTATTTGGGGTTTCTGTCTATTTTCATTATGCTATATAACATGAAGTTTCTTCAACAGGTGCCTGCAAGAGAACAAAACATAGCTTTCCATTCTTAAACTTTCAGTTCTGTGGATGGATGTTAATACCCTTATAAACCTTAAACCAGTTATTGATTTGGAAATGAGAATATAGCCTGATGTCATACAAGCTTAGATGACACAGTCAGGAAAAATTAATCAACAGGAAGCACTGAATAACAAGGATTCAGCTGGAAGCAATATCTGATTGCTGAATATACCAAGCTGAATATACCAAGGTACTGACCAACCACTGAGTACCTTGACACACAAGGGAAACATTTTCCTGGAGAATTGCTGTTGGAACTAGCAAAAATGCATCCTCAAGCTATCCCTGCCTTTTCCAGGAATCAGTGCTGCTTTTCTCTGCCAAACTCTTTGCCTTACTCTAGTCAAAAGAATACTGGCTGCTGTTGAGCCAGAGTGCCCAGAAACATTTGTGCGCTTCCCAGTGGAAATGATAGAACTTCAAGCAGTTGAATTGCTTGTGTCAGGCAGCATATCTTGAAACTATGACCAGCTATTACTCTAAATCAGCGAAGACATTCCAACAGCTGCTGAATGGAATCTGAAGCCACACAAATTCTAATAGGAGGCTTAAATTTTAACAATGTGAACAATTAACCTTTGCAACAAACATGATAAATTCTCCATCTCTTAGTGTCTCCAGATTAAAACTTGATACCTTTCCACAAGTTACTTTTTGGAACAAAGTTATTGGGCTCGTTATAGTGATAAATAGCTGATATTTGATGATCTGTAACATAGAGGATGAGAAAGTAGAAGAACTCAATGTCTCTTCTGGATGTAAACTTTATGAATTCATTATGCCTCTGTTAAATTTGGGAGCAGAGACACTAATTAGGGTCAAAGGGGGTATTTTGGCCTGTCTGTTCTAGTCTGATTTTCTCATCCAAAACTTAATCATCTGCTTAATAAAGCACTAATATCTGCACTGGTATAAAAATGAAAAAAATCTAGAATTATGTAAGTTACCTTGGTATGGGGCATAAAAAGAGGAACAACTACTTTTCTCGAGATTTCTTCATGAGCTCTATTTTATTTTGAATGACAGAAGATACGTGCCTCTACTCATTTATCACTGATGTGCTTCTCTGAAGTACTTCAGAATTTTGTTGCTCACAGAAATATGTGCTTGCCTTAATGTAAATTAAGTACTTCACTAACTGGAAGATCAGTGAACAAATGTAAATGCGTATTTGCTTAAGCATAGCTAATGCCATGAACAGTTCTGTTCACCTTCAATTACAGTTCAGTTATATTTATTATACCAATAATATTCATGTAAATGTGCAGCGGACATGGGAGTAGTATGATAAATGGAAAGGTGCCAGAATTTAATGTCAGCATAGTGAGTGATACAAAAGGAACCACGGATATCACACACGTAAAATGTGGACATTAACTTATAAAGATTAGTAATACTTTCAAGGCACTAATTCAGGGTTGGGATGTTGTTCCTGTTTTACAGGTAGATTTTAGCAGTCTGACAAGGCTACCAAGAAAGAAATGGCAGAGCCACAACAAGAAAACAGTGCTTCTCACTTCACAGAAGAATACACTGCCTCACATGGCAGTGTAAAAAAAAGGTAAGCCTTTATAATTTGCAAATGTTAACAAGCATAAAGGGTCAGATTCAGTAAAGGGCTGTAGGAGCTGAATGCTGGTCATCTGAGGTGTAGCATAAAATCCAGAACCCTGAGCAAGATAACTGATTTCCGTATGTAGAGAATCAGTGATCATAACATGATCCAAATTAACATATTAATTACCGATACCTGGAGCCTTTTTCTTTAAACTTTGAGTATTTAGTCAATAGAAGACTACTAATGATCACTGGTGCAAATTGTAGAACTCCTTTTTCAAGCTCCTTGTTTTTCAGGAATTTTTTTCCTTTTTCTTAAAAATCACTGCACTGAACCATTCTTTGAAGACAGCTTTTTATATCATTCCTTTACAAAGAGTGAATGAAGCTGGATTCTTTAGAATATTCCCACAAGAACTGAAACTTGCCCTTTCTTCAGCAGTCACTTTGTTACTCATTCAGGGGATAGTTTGGATTTAATTCTCTTTCAGTTGGAGAAAAAAATAAATTAAATTTTCCACCACTCCATTAAGATACCCTAGGGTCCCACTATTCAATAAAGAATTTAAGATGTGGCAGGGTAGAAAGACAACACAGATAAAACACAGAGACTGGTGCTGTTGCAGGGCAAAAATTCTGTCTAATTTGAAGACGTTGGGTAGCATATCAAACAATTTTGATTAGTCAGTGCGTGCTCTAGGCTGCCACTTTCAAAAGAAAGTGGTAGCTGCCATTTTGCTTTCTGAATAGCCCAGTCCTGCTTTTGTTTAAGAATGGCCCAAAAACAAAACCCAGAAAGGTCCTTGGGGTACCTTGGTGTAGAAGTGTTCTTATTTTAAGATCCTGACTGAACTTAGGTGCAAGTTAAATGTAGACCCTTTTCAAAACAGTAACCATTTAAGACATATAGCTGAGCTTTGACCAGACACATATTACTAGCCAACACTCAGTTTCTGGGATCATTAGTTGCATGTTAGGAGAAAGAAAAAAATTGCAACTTGACTGGCAGTTAAGTAAGACAAGTAAAGTTTGAATGGCTGTAAAGAGCTTAAGGGAGAGGCAACTGGATAGCTGAAAATAGCTAAAACTCTGCCACTCTATCATTGGATTTCTTGCAATCTCAATCATAATGATTTATGCAATAAAAATAAATGTTTCTGTACAGTAATTGGGTTTCTAGGTTGAAGTTCTAGTTCACTGAGTAAGGATTTTTAATGCAATAAAGAGACAACAAGACAACATTCAAGAAATGGAGAGGGATTTACTAAGGAAGCAATTATTCAGTGTTACTCTCAAGAACTAACTGTCAAAAAGTGCTTTTCTAGTTCTTTTCATTTTGAATTGGATGTCTTTGGCCTTGTTGTACTACACGAATAATGATTCATAACTTAACAACCCTGGTAAAATGTTCTTATTAGTACAGTAAAACCAGGCATCCCCACCTAGATTGAGATCCCTGGCTGAGCCTTGCAGCAGTAGCACATGTTAGAATATCATCAGGCTGGTCTCAGTTCTCCTGTCACAGAGCAAATATAAACAGAGAACTGAACTGGCTCTGTCATTCTTCACCAGATTCCAAGGGATTCCGAGGAAATCCATAATTGCAGCCATTCCTAACTGTGTTAGTTGGTGTGCAGCTTTTGGCAGAAAACTTGAAAATAATCTGAAGAGTAAGAAGACAATATGAAACATAGAGATAACTGGTATAATCTTCCTTGCTCCACACTCAGTACAAAAGTCTGAAAGATATGATAAGCTTGCACCAGCCAGTCTCAAAGGTGTATTCTTACTGGAGAATGGGATCTCATATCGCTAAAGCAGTGCCAGCTGTAGCAGAATGGAACCCTGATTAAATCCTTGTCTGACTCTGGAAGTGAAAAAGTTCATGCCTGTTCAACCACCAATTGCATGAGATACCATGAAATCATTTCACATGCCAGGTTATTAATGATCCTAGTTCGTGACCTAGAGTTGCTCAGCAAGTAGGATTCTGTGATGTAATGAGAGGTTGTGATATCAACAGTTCACTAGTATGGTTGCCAGCTTGAGATGCTAAGCCAGTCACCTCTTTTTTATTATGTAGTGCTTGGTATACCTGTCATGCAGCTGCATCTCGTATGAACTCATGTGAGAGTTTAAGATTTAAGGGGCAAAACAAGGCTTGGACCATGCTGTAAGAGCGCTCCCTCTTACCTTGTTCTCTGTTAATAAAGGATGTCTGCAAAGAAGGATTGTGATAAGGAGAGTTACTTTGCTCTTGAAGTGCCAGATTTCAAGAATGTTTTGAAGCAGTTCCAGAAACTAGTTGAAAAAACGGTAACCCAGAAGACAAAGGAGAGATTAGGCTTGTATATTGAAGATGATGGTAAGATATACTCTTTCTGAGGGAAACATGTAATTTTCATATGGAGAGGAGGTGCCATAGAGACAAGACTGTAAGAAAGACCAAATTAATGTTCAGACTGTAACTTATTGATTTTTACAGGAAACAGGCAGATTGTGCTATGAGAGTGTTTTTCTCCTTCTGTTAGGACTTCTGGTTAAATTATAATGCTATCGTGACTGCTCACAAAATATAATTGACGGAGTCGACACATATACAAGTTAGAACAATGTGATGTTTCTAGTGATCTGTAAAAGCATAAATCCAATGAATTATGTAAATCCAGTTGCTTAATTGTAAATAATCAGAGCAAAGTTTTGCTTTTCTCAATGCAAGTGGCTATTGTTGCATAAAAGGATAAACTTTACCCCAGGACACCATTCAGGTTCAGATCAACAAACAGAATTGTGATATAAGAGTAAGGGAAGAAAGAAGAGGTGAGAGATTTTCATCTATTCTTTTATCTATCTGTTTCCTGACATGTATTGCAAATCAGGTGGTTTTGAAAAGACTGAACATTGACACTGAACTTTCCTCTCCTCTCCCCCCCTCAATGCTTTAGTGAATACAGTGTGAGGAACTGGAACTTGCATGCTATTGAAGGAGAAATAAAAGAGGAGGTAGTGGGGGTAAGGAAGGAAGCTTTACCTTGCCAGTTTTTAACTCTGGATATTGTTCCTCCCTACAGATGTGATAGACTATGATAAATTCTATACAATGACACGGACACTTTTTGGTCCAGAAGTCAAGGATCATAATGTTAAGGCCTTTTTCAGGAAGATTAGCAACAACCTTGATGCAAGGACAGAATGGTGTGAGGTAAGGATTTGTAAAACTTTATTAAATATAAACAACTAATTGAATCTTAAGAAGTTAACAGTATTATGCTGTTGATTATGTGTTTTTCATGAGTCTGTTGTTCATGAGCTCCATGGCATAATGGGGCGCTTTCATGTTCTTATTTATCCTGGCCTCCATTCATTTCCTAAAAAAAAAATATTTGGAAAACAGATATGCCTTTGAAGCTAGAGAATTAGAAAAAAATACATTGTTTTGGGGGATCTATACAAAAGTTAAATTGAAGAACTGTCTTAGAGTACTAAGGTACAACAAGTACCTTACTTGTTGCTATGTTATCTTATTGAAGAATTGATGTTTAATTTTGAGAAGTTAAGAAAGAAAGAGGTTCCATGTTTAGTTTGATATTAAACAATTTAGAAACTTGCATGTGTCCACTTGTTGCTTAAATGCAAGTTTCCAGGGAAGATATTTCAAAATCGGAGGGTAAAATCTGTCTTTGGAATTATTCTTGTGAAATTTGAGAGATGATATCCATTCTGTTATGTACCTTGAGAGCTGAAGGAGTCTGTATTATTGTAAAATTTATCTCTTTCTGGCTTGTGCTACTCTGTGTCCTATGCTGTCATAATTTTAGTTTAAGTAAGAAAAATCCTATGCTTCTAGTGACAAAATATGGAATGTGACACTTGAGCATCAGAAGATCAGTAGTCAGTGTAAGGGGAAAATGTAAATATTAAAATAATCCCTAGCAGCATCGGTAACCTATTTCACTAGAGTGGAGACTAGTTCTTTCAAGCCACAGCACATCAATTAAAGACTAAGTACAGAAGACCTTTGCTAAGCCCTGCCTTTCCCCCCTTTTTCATGTGGATAAACAGGAGGGTATTTTGCAATTGACAGCATTGTCTCTGTAAGCATTTTGCTAAAAGATTCCTTGTACTGGATTTTCTGCTGACTATCTCTGGCTGATTTCAGACTTCTAAATACATCATGCAAAACAGCTTGACACATAGGAGAGTCCATGCTGCTAATTCTAGCAGATTCTTACGAGCAAGATTTGCTCATACTGTGCTGGTTACAGAATCAGTCCAGTAATTTTAGCTAGCAAGACTATTTTTTATTCTGAATATGTATGATCTTTCTTATTCCACTC
>NW_010294731.1:11244-11843 GCF_000700745.2 Antrostomus carolinensis
AAAGGCATGCCATTGGAGGTCTGATAAGAAAGGTTAATTAGAATGAATTCAATAAAGCCGAGTAGATTACATTTTTATTTGCAAGTAAACTACTTTTCCTTCCTACCCCTGTTTGGTTCATCATCTGAACTTGCAAATCAGAATTCTTATTGAACAATAATGATGCTATACTGGTTTATGTGAGTTGAGGAAGTTTGCCTCTGTTCTCTCTGAAGCAATATCCTTTAGCCTATTATGTAGATGCACATGAATACATGTTAAAGCATGACCTAACTAAATAAAAACTTTATTCCTACTTGTTTTGTGAAAGAGCACTGAGTTGTCTACCAGAACGGCTTATCCTCAAGCAAAGTTTGATATACTAGATTCCTGACAGGGCAGCAGGATCTGGAGCATGGAGCCTGAGTAAGTCCAGATCTTCCCCTGAACTACTTCACTGATACGCATTGGCCTCAGGCTTCCTGACAAAATGCAAAATCTTTTATGACTGCAGTATGTAATTTGTGCTCTGAGGATAAGTCTATCTTTAGCTAAACCATAAGAAGTGCTTCCTCTCTTTCTTTTCTTTCCTCTCTTTTCTCTCTTTCCTCTGCTTCCTC
>NW_010294731.1:11865-54445 GCF_000700745.2 Antrostomus carolinensis
TTTCCCTCTTCACTGGGATAAATCTGCTCTTTACTTCAAAGGTGAAGCATTAGAGGTATGGCAGCATTTTAGTAGAGAGTTTTTTAACCAGAGAATTCTGTGTGTATTATTTGAATCTGTAGATGGGTGAGATGTAATCCATTTTTCTGTCTCTAATGGTGGTAAATAGCAAATCTTCATGTAAGAATTAGGTAACTATGAAATAGCACATCTGATTTACTCTCCTAGCTTCTAGAGATGCATATAGCTAGAGGATTTTCTGTGACAGAGTTGCAACTGCACTGTTTAGTATCCGTTGATGGACGTTTAATCTACCCATTTGTAAATTACTTCTGAACTCATCTAAAAAGGATACTTCCATAGTATCCACAGTTTTACACATTTTGGGAAAAAGTACTTTGTCTTGTTTCTTTTAAAGATAGTGTTCTCTTTTTCATGTATTATGAGAAATTATGAACACTTGCTGTAGAAAAGTATCTTTTATTAAGGCATTTCCCATGAATAGTGTTTCAAGCAACTGTTCTATAAAAATGACTGATTTTTACATCGTTAGAGCCAATCTGTATGAAGAGCACCCATGATCATATGTTACTACAAGATTTTGTTTGCTTGTTTTCTACCTGAAGACAGAATTGTGCAGATGGGACATAATTTCCAGCACACAGTAACTTTTCTATGATAACATAGGTGGCATGGCATATATGGCAAGTCCTTGCTGGACTTAAAAGCCATAAGGCAAGGTATTAACAATTAGCATGAACTGTAACTTCATTAGCATATTTACATTTTACGTTACACTGAAACATCACATTATTATTTGAACCTTGAAGATAACCAAGACCTTTTCTCTACATGTTATCAGCAATTCCTATCAATTAATTTCCTAATACCATGCTGAAGGCAGTGTATATGGTCCTTTCAATTTCATAAGCTTCTATATGGGAACATTTCTGGTTAATACCTCTCTAACATTGTTTTTACTTACAATGGCACATTATTCACAAACTTTGCTTATGTCAGGCATTATAGATTTTCTTCAAGGAGGGCTGGAGGGAAAACTGTGAAACAGTCAGTGGTAGAGGACATAAAACATCACGTAACTACCTTCTAGGGAATTTACCTATAAGCCCTCTTTATCAGATAGAGCTTTAGGCCACATCCAATTCCTTCCATTCTGCAATTCTGTGATTTGAATAGGTTCTAATGAAATAAAATGGGATTGATTTGTATCTGCATACTATGTGGTGGTGGTCTATTTAAATTTTTTTTCCTTTGAGAAACTCTGCAGTTTCTAAATGGTTCAGGCAATCCTGGAGTTACTAATGTCAGGAATTAAGCCAGTGCTTTTTATTCTTCTGACTGTGCCACAGGCTTGTACTTGTAGCTGCACTACAGCTCTAAAGTCTCCTTGTCTCTTTTTCACCTCTTGGCACTCAAAGTTGTACACATTTACTTACTGGTGAGGATCATAGACCTTTTTTTTTTTTTTTTCCTTTTTAATTTTTTTTATTTTTAATTTTACTGCATTTAACACTTGACTAGTCTACACCCCACTTGCTTTTCTCATCTTCCTTTGCTTTTTCATTCCTTTAAAGTGAAATTTTACCTCTTTTTTTGCCTCTTTTACCTGATACATTAATTCTTATTATGTTTATTAACCTACTAGTTATAGTAGAGATATCAAATTTATAAACTGCAACTTGGTTATGTCATTAATTATGCCCTGTGAACAATGTAAATAGCCTTGATCTTGCTTCACCTTCCTTTTTATCACTTAATTTTTCAAATGTATCATTGGTAACAGTTACTTTCTGTAACATCCTAAATAACCATCATGGTTTCTGCTGTCTGTGCTCCAGTTTTCTAATGATTATTTTTTCTAAAAGGACCGTGTTTCATCCCTGTTCTTCTGAGTTCCCCTGCTGCTTTTGGCACTGCTGAGCATGCCCTCAGTCCTGAAAGTTAAGGAAGAGGGATACACATCGCTTGGTTCCTTTGACATTTTTCTTTTATCATTTCTGTCTCTCTCCCATCCCCCTTTCCCACCATTCTATTCCTGACCCTTTGTTCCTCTCTTCCTACTCTCACAGATCTATTTTTTTTCAAATTCACTTCTCCATATCTGACCTCTCTTTAGCTTGACAAAATCTTCCAAACATATTTCCATGACCTAGAAAATCATGGCCTTGTGTGAGTGTTCCTATGTCTTCATCTTCCTGATGCTTCTCTTTTTCGAGAACCTCCATGTTCAAGTCTTTTCTAAGTTTCCAGCAGTCTCCACAACAATATACCCATTCTCAAAGGTCACTTTTTTATTAAAAAAAACATTAAAGTAATTTAAAATCTTCTCTTCAGTTAAATTAGGTTCTACCTTTAGTCATTTACTGCCTTCAAAATTTAAAACACCTATCCTGGACAGTCTAACAGCTATCACTGTGGTGGGCTGACCCTTGCTGGATGCCAAATGCCCACCAAAATCCACTCTATCACTCCTCCTCCTCAACTGGACAGGAGAGAGAAAATAGAACAAAGGCTTATGGGTCAAGATAAGGACAGAGAAAGATCACTCAGCAATTACCAGCATGGGTAAACAGACTGGACTTGGGGAAAATAAATTTAATTTATTGCCAATCAAATCAGAGGAGGATAATGAGAAATAAAACCAAATCTTAAAACACCTCCCCCCACCCCTCCCTTCTTCCCAGGCTTAACTTCTCTCCCAATTTTTCCACCTTCTCCCCTCTAGCGGCACAAGGGGACAGGGAATGGGAGTTGGGGTCAGTTCATCACATGTTGTTTCTCCCACACCTTCCTCCTCAGGGAGAGGACTCCTCACACGCTTCCTCTGCACCAGCGGGGGGGTCCCTCTCACAGGAGACAGTCCTCCACGAACTTCTCCAGTGTGAGTCCTTCCTGTGAACGACAGTTCTTCATGAACTGCTTTATCACGGGTCCATTCCATGAGGTGCAGTCCTTCAGGAACAAACTGCTCCAGTGTGGGTCGCCCACGGGGTCACAAGTCCTGCCAGCAAACCTGCTCCAATGTGGGCTCCTTTCTCCACGGGGCCACAGGTCCTGACAGGAACCTGCTCCAGCGTGGGCTTCCTGTGGGGTCACAGTCTCCTACAGGCATCCACATGCTCCAGTGTGGGGTCCTCCATGGGCTACAAGTGGACATCTGCTCCACCATGGACCTCCATGGGCTGCAGGGGGACAGCCTGCCTCAACATGGTCTTCATCACAATTTACAGGGGAATCTCTGCTCCGGCACCTGGTGCACCTCCTTCCCCTCCTTCTTCACTGACCTTGGTCTCCACAAGGGTTGTTTCACATCTTCTCACTCCTCTCTCCAGCTGCAAAATGCGCCGTTTTTCTTTCTCTTCCCCTTTATTAATTATGTTACCACAGAGGCGTTACTATTGTTACTGATTGGCTCAGCCTTGGCCAGTGGAAGGTCCGTCTTGGAGCCAGTTGGCATTGGCTGTGTCGGACATGGGGGAAGCTTCTGGCAGCTTCTCATAGAAGCCGTCCCTATGGCACCCCCTGCTACCAAAACCTTACCACGCAAACCCAATACAATCACTTATCAATGACTTGGGAAACTGACCTCTGCATCCCTTTCCCAAATGTAGTTTGTACTTTGAAAACTCTGGTTTTTTAGTGGCTAGCCTCTGAAAGTTGTGTAAATTGCATTTTGCTTTATCTTTTATGCTCTTTGCCAATCTCTGGTAGACATTGTGGGGTGGAGCTTGTTGGGATTCTCTGTCTTCATGTTGAAGTCAGCAGAAGCCATTTATGCAGCTGTAGGGGATTTCTAAGATGCCCCTTTTTTGGGCAGTGTTCTGCCTGCTGGGCAGAAGCAAAATATCAGATGTGGCACCACATCATGTCTACACGAAGCATGACAGGACACACCTGGGTCTCTCACTGAGAACTTCCACATCTGTTGGCTTCAGGGCAGCTACTGGCCTAGCCCAACCACTGCATCCAACATCTAAGATACTGAAGATCCAAGGTCTGGCATTTAGGATACTAAATTCTGTATCCTGTTTGGATATAGGATGGAAAGACAAGGTGATATTACAAGAAACTAGAAAGAGGAATGTAAGGGGCTATAATAGACAGGTGATATATTGACTGATGATGTATGATAGATAATAATTGTGTGCCTGGTAAGGAGGGAGCTGTGAAGTGAAAGATGAAGAGCAATGTTGTGTGAGAATATTTTTTTAAAGGTGTACATCTGAATCTCTCAAAGAAGAAAAATAGTAGTTCTGTTATATACCATGAAAAATGTTGACCTTAAAGAAATTGCAAAGTTTTGTCTTGCATCCAAAGGAGCATTGCTTTTGCTTTTAGAACTCATGGAAGAGTGTGTATATAATGTACATAATATGAGAAAGGAGATTTTAAAATATCTGTAGAGCTGAGTGGGACTGAACTGATTTCCTGAGGAAATAACTAACCTACTCTTGGGTACAGAGCTTGAGGTATGGCGACCATTTCAGCTGAAGTATTGTCACAACCCGGAACAGAAATGAGCTACTTACCTGAATATCCTGTCTGAGGCTCTCCGTCATCATCAGTACAAATGGAACATTGCCAGGCTTAGGGAGATGGCTGAAGAAACATTTTTTAAATGGACTTTATATTATTGGGTTTTTTTCAGGCAAATGGAAATCTGTTTTTTCTTCTAGCAGAGATTTAACTTTGGAAGCCCAAGTAGATAAAACTGAAAAAAGAAAATTGAAGATAACTGTTTACAAATAGTCATTACAAGACAAAGCTGTACTAACAGCTTTATCAATTAGTTGGTTTTTATTCCTAGAAATCCTTCCAAACATTGAAGAAAGATTGTGCCTGAGTAGCAGACCTCAGCAATCTAAAGTCGTATTGACAGCTAATGGTTAAACAAATAACACTAGGAAACTTATTCAAAGAATATTAAATTATAAAAATGTCAGATAAATATTTTACTTTATACATATAAACATATATTCCAGAAGTACATTTGTTATAAATTGCTTGTTTTGTTCTATTTTATTTTGTTTAGATTTTTGGCTATTTCATAGGAGAAACTGGTGCAATGTCTTCCCAGCTGAAAAAAGAAAACATGGTTTTCCTTGTATCTGCAAAACAGCAGATTACTCATACAGGTGACATACTTCATCTTGTATCCAAAACTATTTTTTTTAATGCCAAAAGTTGCACATTTTATTGAAAGTACAGTAATAAGATCTCATGTCTGTCTTTGCTTATTATTCATGTTGCTGCTTCTTCTTCTATGTTCCAGAATATATGGGTTTTTTTACTAAATTCATTGTGTCTAAACACTCCACTGCTGCCTTGGCCAGTTCTCCATTTTCCCCAAATTATTTTGAAGTTATGAATTTGTCTGATTCAGACTATTTATTTATGCAGTTATTCTTTGCCTTTCTGTATTTTTTAAATAATGTAGAAAGAACTAGAACATACATAGTTCATTAATATTTAAAAATGCAACATGATTATTTAAACCAAGTGTAATAATATATAATCTATGATATAATGCATTACTGCCTTGGAGTTGGTACAAATATGCATTTCAGGAAGAGAAAATGTTCTTGATATTATGATGTTGTTTAGATTTTATGTGTCTGTAACACGAAGAGTAATATTTTGTCATTGACAGTTGTCAAGAAACAAGATGTGATTATGGGTATAATGAAGGTGCCCTATCTGGATTTCACAGTAACAGCCTCTCAGAAAGGAGTGATAACTATTTTTAACAACCAGGTAATTCTGACTCAAACAATTTTTTTTATTTTTCCATTAGGCAGTATATATGGGAACCAAGTGTACTGTGATCTAGAATGCAAACTTACCCATAAAAAGGGCATCTTTTTTATTAAAGTTAACTTTTCCTAGATTTTTAAGTACAGTAGGAAATAAGCATTGTTATTTTCAGTTATAAACCTACAGAACAGTCCACAGAAGTTGGTAGAAAGTAGACATGACTAGTAAAATACATTCTTAACAAAAGTTAGTTGAATAGAAAATAATCTGCATTTCTTTTTAGAAAAAGCTTCCCTTAATACAAAATGTGCTATTGGAATTAACTTTTGCAAATACAGTGGAAACCAGAGAATTAACTGTTTTGTACTACTACAAAGAATAACCAGAATGGACAGAAACATTTATTGGTTGTTTGCAAAGAAGAGTCATTCAATACAGCAATATCTAGGAGTTTGAAAGTCTGGAATTTTCTGACATTTTGCATGACACTGCTTCACAGTTACTCCCCTCATCAGCAAAATGTAAGGAGACCTGTACCATTTTAAGTAGAACTTCAGGCTCAAGTCACTGTTGAAGTAGAATTTTTAAATGAGTCTCCCAGATGATTATATTACTATTTCAAGGTATGCACTTCTAGATGCTATGAGGTATATCACACATCTGTGCTTATTGGCACTTTACAATTGTACAATTTTAATACAAACAGTTTATTAAAAATTGTTTCAGACAATACAGTAAAACTTTAAAGCTGCACTAATGCTTTCTAGGGGTTTCAGCTAATCAGTGCATAATGCTTATGACAGGAGCATGTAAAGCAAGAAAGGACACTTATGGATGATTAAACCACAAAGCAATACAGCAGTTTTTGTAAATACTGAAATAATTTATTTGAAAGCCTAGTTCTCTGTCCTCCAGAGCATTATGCCTTCTACGTACCTACAAAAAATAATTTCACAAATATAACGTTAAAAATAGCTCTCTTCCCCACCCCCACCTTCGCATGCTGTTTTCAAGTTGAATTGCTGCCTCCTCATAGACTGAACTGATGTCACTCTGACATCAGTGACTGCAGCATAAATGATTTTACACCCAGCTGCTTAACGCAGTGAATTAGAGACCTCAAATCTCACTTATAAAACTGTATGTTCTGAAAATGTCTGAGGCATTGCAACAGCAGTCTTTTACTCATTATATGATCTCTGATCCCAATTGATCTGAGCAAATGAATTTTGACTTCATTAGAATTGCTTTGATACATCTTGATGCAAGGAAGAGAAAACTCTAGTTCTTTAGCATTGCAGTCATATGCATCCTGTTTGCTAGAATATCACTTCACATCACAAATGTGAATATAGACTTGGCATCTTTTGCGTCATTCTTCTTCTCTCAAAGACCAAGGATTTAAAGAGACCTGGCTTTAAAAACTCAACAAGTGAGGTTTTTTTACTAATTTGGCTTTGCAACATATTGGTAAGGGAATATGAAGATACTTGCCCTGGAGATGCTGCTTGGTGGGACTTGTGGTCTGGATGAGGGGCCAAAATACAAGTTCATGAGCAGTGCATTAACAAATAGTCATAGAGGCTTATTTTTGTATGATTGTTGCATTTTTAAAGTGCAGATTATTAAACATATGGTGTTCTTGGATGCACATATATCCCACAGAAGTCAGTGTGTGCCATGTACATGAAATCACAGAATCACAGAATAATAATAAATAATAATACTTGGTCTCATATAATTAGTGAATCTAATATAATACACAATTATATATGCTGTATTTTACATATATATATATACTGTGCCACTTATGGGGCATTTGCCTAGTAAGAAAACACATGTGAGGGAAGAGGCACGTCCATATTCTACTCATTCACTCTGGTGTAAATTGATGTCCAGTTCAAGCTTTCCACAAGATCGGCTTAGTATTATTCTCTTTGCTCTTTGGAAAACAAATATAACTTGACAATTTCCTTAATGGTTGTGTTATGTCCTTGCAGTCAGTTGACAATCTAGACAAGTTTTTATTTGATATTAGGTAGAAAATTAGAATAGTTTAAAACATTTAAAAAAATAAGAATAGGAACAATAAAGAGGTTGCAAACCATCACACAGCTCGTCAATCTATTAAACTTCAGTTAAATAAGAATTAATCAGATTTTTTATCAGCAAATAATTAGTGTCAGTCATGTTAGATGGCATTAAGAATGCTTAATTTAGTCTGTATGCATCAGGATAGCTTTCAAAATCATCTCCCATTTCACCAGTGCAGGGTTCCATCAACCACTACGAAAATCACTAGTCAATCTAATTATTGTCTAAAAGAGGGCTTGGAGATTTTTGTTAACCCTGGTTAACCCTGGTTTCTGATAAGAAATCCCATGTTCTCTTACATATCTGCAGCTACCAGAAATTGAAGTAAAGGCAAAGAAATATCCATTTGTAGACCAGCAGTTTGTCTATTTGAGGGCTAAGCATTGCTTTCTGCAACAATTGTGGACCTAATATACTTCAACACCTGTATGCAGCTCTGCATTATTAGCCATTTCCTGCTTACTCTAGAACATGAGACAGATAGTTTCCCTTCTTAGGATCTCAGACATGGATGCTGCCTTGATCAGCACAGAAGACCTGTAGGAGTAGGCAGCCTTAAGGAAAATTCTGTATGCACCCTCTGGTTAATATTACTGTCGATAAAGACAAATCTAATAACTGTGTGGATGTTAAAGTCTTGATTAACAATAACAAGTCTGCTTGAAGACTGTCCATGATGACACTTCTACGGGAAAAAAGATTTTGATCCTAGCTTCTTGGTTTATGAAATGTGGAATTGCTGGGATGCCACATCCTACCTCTTACAGGAGTTGAAGCTGTTCTAGCTGTGAAGGACCATTAGAAGAACAATTCCCTAAGAAGAACAGCTGATCTGCTCTCCACTGTAAAAAATTGGTATTTTTTTACTTATTTTACTCACTCCAACATCTCAATTTAACAAAAATAAACCAACAAGCAAACTATGAAACAACTGTGAGAGAAAGAAGAGGTTTAAGTTCCTCCCTATATATAGGGGAACAGACAGTAGGTTAAATATCTTTCTCATAAGACCTTATCCACAACTCTTTCTGTTGGCTATTACTGTTCTGTTCTGCCCGTGACACAGGTGAGCTGACTGTATTCAGACTTTTAATTTAATTTAATTGCTAACTTGTTATTGTGATAACATGTTTTGCTTTTTCAGATGAGGGTTCTGGCAACCACCAGTGTTGACGTAAGTTAATTTTCCTTCTTCTGTTAAATCATTTGAATTAAAAAGCCGTAGGTTCTAAAGTTAAATAATTAGAAACTGAGCATTATGCTAATGCTGCTTCCAACCTTGAGACTTCTATGTAATTTAGCATAGGGTGCCATAGGTCAAACAGCCTCAATTTATTCCTTTCAGTTATCGAAACAATTGGGTAACTTGACTTCTTTCTTCTGATAAAAAGAAGTCTCAGATAAATGCTGCTTTTTCTACCAAATTGTCCTTTAACCACTACCTTTCCAGAATTTTTTCTTAGAAGTTCCAACACTTCAATTGTCACTGTAAAATTTAAATAAGAAAAATTATAAATTTGTTGGTGAAAAACAGTCTACATCTTGCTAGGTAGATTGGTTGGCAACACAGTAAGTACTTTAAAAGCTCATTTGTACCCTGGGAGTATCACTGCAGATTTTAAGTAATAAGCTTCCTTCAGATGACCTGCAAACAAGAGAACTGTCATCGCTCAACAAAGTGACATGAACCCTTGCCTTAAAAGTCCATGACGTGTGTAGAAGGTGGCTAGCAAATTGCAGAATAATCCTTAGGTTCCTCTACCCTCTACTATTCAGTGTTCTCACTCTTAAGCTGTTTCCAAACAGAGACCAGAGCAACAGAGATCTTGGCCCTGAGGATATTAAGCCAGAAAGGCTGTGAAACACAGTAGTTCTGGGAATCAAATCCAGTGGGTTGCAGCCATCAGAACTTTCCCAGCATCATGATGGTATAAACAGAACAAGAACTATGAGTACAGATCATTTAGTGTTTTGTTCCAGGGATGTTATGGAGAACACATCACCTCAAGAAAACCTGATTTCATTTCTTGATGAGACTTATGTGACTGAGTGAAAAGAATAGAGGCATAAATATAATACACTTAAAACTCTGTATAGTATTCGTCTTCAACTTTCTGTTTTAAAATATGACCACTGAAAAAAGTCACTAGAGTGCATGTTAAATAGATTAAGAATTGTCCAGCTGACAGGTCCCCAAAATAGTATAGAATCATCATTGAATAATGATGGAAATACTGGTACTGAGCAAGTCACTTCTCTTGAAGAATGGAAGTGAAATGACTCTTAGTATAGCATAGAAAAGCATGAACAGACACAGTGGATGAACCAGACAAGCTGAAACAGAAACTGTATTGGAAAGGAGGGAGTGAAGATAGAGCCCTTGAGTGACAGGATGGAATAAGGAAATAATGAAAAGGTTCATGCTGTGCAGCTGCCTGGTTTGTCTGTCAAGTACAGCAGTGCTAACATAAATTCTTAAAGCTGTGGCTCTAAAGCTGGAACTTTTTGTTTATAGTCTCTGGCAGACTGTTCTCTTTTATCAGCTACTTCTCAGTGTACCAAATTAATCTATTAATTTGTGCATTGCTTTCTTCAGAACTTTCATACTAGTAGTTTCTGAGTAGCCTCAAGCCACACTAGGAGCCTGTTTTGGTCAAGAACATTCATTTTGGATATTAGTGATAGAGCACCATGCTCTGCTGTTTACACAGCCTGTTTATTCCACAGGCTAAGGTCCTTGAGCAAGAACTGGCCTGGAAGGCAGTGCTAGCTAACTTGAATGATCTCTCTGTCTCTGTTAGGCTCTAAACTTCTCAGTGAACATTCTCTGGGCCTTGCTATGCAGGAAGCCAAACTCATTTATTACAGTGATTTCTCCAGGCCTTTATGTCCACTGACCTTTGGTGTAATTTAAGTAATTTCACTGGAATTATTAAAGACAAATGTCGTGCAACCAAAGTTATTCTGTAGACTGGTGGGAAGCAGAGACTATTAAAGCTCTGCAGAGTGTAAATATATGGACTAACTTAGATTGCTGTGTGATTAAGAAACTAACTAAATTTTGTAAAGTTTAGTTGCTTCGTTGTGGAAAGTTAAATGTTGCTCGTTTTTTTTTCTGGATGTGAAAGGTCGAATCTCATTTATCAATATGTATGAAAATCTAAAATAAATAATTGTCTCCAGTGCTATATCAGATTTTCCAAGGGGCAAAGGGTTCCTGGCATCTCTTTCTATCATCAATGAGAAAGGATCTAGCTTTCCCTTTTCAGTTATTCTGTGCTGTGGAAAGGGCTCTAACCTCAGCTGAAATAAAAACTTGAAAATCTCATTGTCAGATGCCAGCACCCAGTAAATACCCAGTGCATTTTTACCTGCAAGTAGAAATGGAATAAGAAGAAAAAGACTAGAGTTTACAGAATGTCAAAGAGGTGACCTATAGCTCTTTTAGAACCAAGCTGCAGGAGAGTAGACTTTGAAAGTAGGCCTTGAGGAAGAGAGGTTAAAGGAAACTTTGAGAAATTTAAAGAAATTTGTCTGGAAACTGTAGCTCACTGCTGGATATGTGAACATCATTGTTCTAATATTTTGCTTAATTCCTCCATTAGAATTGATAAACTGTCCCCTGAGAGAAGAATATCCCCTGACAACCCATATGATGACAGCCATTTTCACTCTGTCCTGTGTTCTCAAAGCATTTGAATTTGACCATTAGTATGGGAAAACAGAGTAGTAGCCTTAAGCTAATATGCCTAAAAGATGTTTAAATACGATACAGACAGTTCCCTTGAGTTGCCAAGCTAATCTCTAGCCTTTCCCATTTGTTCTTCCTTAACTGTTACCAGACATCTGACTTTCTTCTGTCTTCCAAGATTATCCTCACAGATTAACCGAGTTGTTTCTCTGAACTGGGTGAGAAATACTTGATGTTCAATTGAGATAAGTCCCCTCTCAAGGCACATACTGACTGACTTGGAAAGATTCATTTACCAGGACAGCATATGTAGGGAATAGAACTTTTCATGGGAGGGGGCATTTGATCTGTAAATAAGGACTAGTCATGCCTTCTCAGATCACTGTCCTGTAATGTTATTTGGGTTTTTTTAATTGTTTCAAAGTAATATCAGAGATTCTTGGTTGTGTTTCTAGGCAAGTATGTGAAATAAAGATTTTGGTATCACTGTTTTAAGTCCTTTCATCAGGGCTTGTTTTATTGGCTAAAATTCAACTACAACAAAAAAAAGAAAGCAAAGGGACATCTATCCCTTAGACTTTCTCTGCAAGCAGTCAAGTACAAAGATTCTCCTTACTGCTTGCTTTTGATCTTCCTTTTGCCTCCATACCATCTCACTACATGTGGGAGCCTGCAAAACCTTTACAAAATGCAGCTCTGTTACTCTGACTGCATCGCAAACCAGCACTACAAAATACCAACTTAATTACAAATTTAGAACCAGCTTTTTCATACCAGTTAGTCATTGTTATCTGACACTACTGTAAGGACTCTAAAAAGCCACAGATAATAAAGTCTTCTGTAAGAATTACGAGCAATCCATAAGGCCCCTGCAGGACTGACATTTTCCATGTGTTTATTGTAGAAAGCAGCACAAGAAATCCTTGTAACTTGTATTACTACTTGTATTTTCTTGTATTACTACTTGCCCACAGATCTTTTTGGTTCTTAACTCACTTTGTGGATGTAGACTGTATCTTTAGCAACATAGGTCCCTGTTTTAGCTGTTTATCAAGTACTTCCACTATAACTGTTTTTTATAACAAGTAGTTATCGCTTACTTGAAGAACTGCCAAAAAAGTGTTGTTTAAGTTGACATTGCAGACATAACAAAAAATACTCTGTATTTCAATATGTGAACTTAATACAGAAGTAAGATAAATATAAAAGCCTATATAATAAACTATAAAATAAGATTTTTAAAATTAACCAAAATGGAAATGAAATGGAGCCTATTCTGTTTCAATCCTGCACTTATTTAGGAAGGTCCAGTACATTTTTAGGAAAAAAAAATCAAACAGCTACTAGTGTTTCAACAAAAAAACCCCTCAAATTCTGTCCGGTATAGTAGTGAATTTGAGACCCTAATCTTACACATTGCAAGATAAATTATTTTACATTGACCTATGTAATTGCAGGTATTCTTGCAAGATGCCTTAATATGGGCAGATGTATTGTAAATCTTTGTAAATATTTGATCAGCCTATTAGGAGAATTAAAATTACTTAATACAAGTTACTTATTTTCATAAGCATTTATCTCAGCAGGGTTTGTGCTATTATAGCTGAAATCTTTTCTGCCTTTTAACTTGCTTTTTTTTTTGAACTAAAATGTATCCAAGAAAAATTTATATCTGCTTTACCATGGATGTTATAGCTTAAATTTCCTCTGCTCAGTGTGTTTTTTTCAGTGTCATCACAGTTCAGTTAACAGTATAGAGGTACTGTATCCTCTCATGTGCAACATCTGTGCATCTGAGGTGAGTCACTGATAACAGAGGTTGAGCCTGAGAGCTCTCATGAGAGCCTAACTTCTCATGAGAGCTATTCCTGGAGTTAGAACTCTCAGTTCCATTAACTGGGAATCGATCTAGCAGCCACGAGTGCAGAGTATATAGAATTTATGTGTAGATGGTTTAAAATATGTACTTAAATGACAAAGGTTATAAATTTACAGAGAAAATCCTTATTTAGCTACCCTTTTTATTTTTGTCAGGATACTGCTTGGATCACTGGATGTGATTTCCTACCTCAGCTGAAATGTGTCGTGGCTGTAACTGAACGGACAGTCATCGTCTGGGACTATAAATCAAAAGGGAGTCAGGTAGAATGTTGAATGAGACAATGCTAAAGAGGAAGCCTGAAAAAGATTAGTCTTTGTTTTCAATCTACATTCATGTTCCTTTTGTCTAACAGGATGAAGACATTAACTTTTGTATTTGTAGCAACTCAGTGAAACAGTGGAATTTGTACAAAAGAAAGAATACCCTTTCCACACCAAATGGGGTCATTGCACTGTCTTAAAAACTTGTAAAAAAGAGGAAAATCTTGTACTATATTGCAAACAAACCCCAAAATAATTTGTTTTCTATGTATATCTGATGCATTTGTGTGCACACGTATAGCTAATGTGTGTGCATGTGCATATGTATATCTTGGAATCTATTAAGAATCAAGGGACAGGTTTCCTGAGGAATTTAACATTGGTTTAAAGAAAACACTTCTTCTTATCCTGCATTTTGTCTGGGACTTTCTAAGATCAAAAACATGTTGATGTTGACAGTGTATGTGCAATCAGTTAAAATTTTCTTGAATGGCTTCCTCCAGTCATTACATCAGTGAGAGCTGAAACTGTACTATGGCTGAATGGGAGCAGTAGAGACCATAGGAATAGACAGTTCTGTATCTGTGTTATGTCACTTTAATGTTTTTGTGCCACACAGACGACATTGAAGAAGTTAATTGCTATGGCATGTGAGCAGTTGCCAGTTTAGGTTGGCAAGGATGCTTTAATCAAATAACAGATGGAGTCAGGCAGTAGAACCAATAAACTGTATAATGCAAATGACCCAAAATTCCATTCCCAGGACTTCTCAGTCTAGCAAAATACCACAATGGCTAACAGCTGTATTCATTCTCACTATCTTAATTCCTGAAAACTCAAACACCTGCCCATATAAGTACAGTTGGTACTTCCAGGCTGTATTAATAATTAGGACTCTGGTATAATTTCTCTCTGTGTGTTACTGTGGCATTTTGTTTTTGAATAATTCCTTAATTTGGCTATTTCCCATTTTATTGTAGACAGCATTTTATATTTGAACAGGAGAACATATACAGGCTTAGTAAATATACCATCCCACTTAGCATGGCAAGATCCTCCCTAAAATTTGTAATGAATACTTCTTCACTGAAATGGAAAGGCCAACCTATGAAATAAGGGCCTCACTGAAATCCGTAAAGTGTGCATTTAACCTTGCTTAGTGATGATTTTCCGTTAATTTTTAATACCAGGTAACAGCTGTCACAGGGGGAGCTTGCAAAAACAAAGTCAAGAACTGAATACTGATATAAGTAAATAAGTATGGTATGTTCAGTCAACTTAAGGGTTTGTGTGCAATATCTAATAAACTATCTACCATATTTCACAGAATTGCTTTATCATCCAACCAATAGAAAATATTCTGCTCTGTGTTTGCACGGTGACAATGTCAGATCACCTGGCTGAGGATAATATCCTAATGGGAGATGACAAGGGTTATGTTCACATGCTTACTATGTCCAGTGATCACTTTGCATTGAAACGACATAAAGGCAAAAAAGAATCACAACTTCAGGTCTTGGACTCCAAAACTTTTAACACGTAAGTTGTTTATAATAAAACATTATTAACCTGGCAATTTTATTTTTTTGAATTTGAGTTTTCTCTGACCTAAATGGAGGATTACCTTTTGCATATAAATTAGACACACCTAACAGAAAATTTTGCAAACTGCAGTAAGTATGATTTTCTTGTTGTTGTGTGAAGGAAATGCCATCATTTTCAGTAGGAGATCTTATAAGCGATCTTACAACAGAGATTCTGCAGAATAAAACTCCAGGGAATAAGTCACAATTGTCATTACCCAGTTCGACATAGGCACAGCTTTATTGTGCCGAATTAGATGGAAGCATAATTGCTACTAGAGAAACACGTGATTCAGCCCTAACTTTAGCTCTGATTGCTTTTGAGCTGAAAGAGTGGTTCTGTATCTGCCCTGGATATTAAATGCTAGCATTGGTTGTGTATAATCTCACTGACTAAATCCCTATCCACTTAGGGGCATATTACAGTAGATACCAGTATATCCTAATTACATCTCAATTTCTATCCCTAGTGTTAAACGCAAGCTACATGATGACTGGGTTCTGAAAGTTAAGTATATTTCTGACCTAAATTGTTTTGGATCCTGCTCCTCAGACAGCATTCATTCATTTGTTCTGGATGACATAAAGCGACTAGAGGACAACTTGTAAGTATAAGACATCTGAAAAAATTGACCTTGCACTTTATAACTCTGCATGAGATCAGTGCCTTGCAAGATACCATCCTGTTTTATTGAAGTTGTCCTTTCTATAAGCATTGTTAATACAACTACTTAAATACTTGAACATTTTTGTTTGTTAGCTTTTGATGTAGTAGAGGACTGTCCTTCTATGTTCATTACTCACAACCCTTAAAAAAAAGTTGTTGGCGGTGTTGTCTGCTCCACCTTCTCCTCAGCAGGCTAATTTTAGTTAGAAAATTGATTGCTTTTTAACATGTATAGCATGTATCCATTCATTTAAAATTTATATCCACAACTAAGTTTTATTTAGAGTTTCAGTTTCAAAACTTGCAGTTACACAAGCTTAAACCAAGAAAGTGATTTATTCTGAGGGCTGTGAAAGGGATTTACTCTGCAGCAGGAAAGGGGTTGTGGCCTCCTCATTTATACCATATCATTCATATGGTCCATCAGTGCTATAGCTGATTTCAAGCCTTACTAGTCTGTGATTTTAGAAGACTTTATAGCCAAATCAATAAATAAATAATACAAACACAATTTGATGTAGAAAGGAACTATAGATAACATAAAGCATGGTAAATGTTAGTTTAGCTTTACAGTCCCTCTGTGAGGTACATCCAGAGATTAATAGATTTTTAAGGCTAGTAGCAACAATTATAATAATCTGTTTTATCTCTTGTATAACACAAGCCATCAATATTCACGTAGTAATTCTTGCATCAATCCAATAACTTTAGGTTTTATGAGTATTACATGTCTGTTGTGAACGGGGAGAGTGAAATATGAAATAATTACAGTTTGTCCAAGGTCATATACTGTGTCAGCAGAAAAGCTTAGAAATCCTATTTAATTTTGCTGGGAGTTTTGGAAAAAATAGAATTAATTTGAAGATAAAAGAAAAAAAAAAGACTGCAGAGCCAGAAGTATAGTCAAAAGAGTATATGCTACCACCATACACAGTTTGTTATATAGAACATTAACTGCAAATATCTTGGTAGGTCTTTTTCATTTACTGACTATAATTGTGTCTCTAGTTCCAATAAATACATTTGTCTAAGCAGATTCATGCTGCAGCTAAATCAATTTATGTTTAGATAACTAAAAAATTATACAGCTGTTAAAATGAAATTAATAGCCCTAAAAATCCTATGCATCAAATAACTTTGAAACACCCATTCAGTAAGTAAATATGGTTGTACTATATGATTTACTGGTGCTCGCAAAATAAATTTCCCCAATTAACTTTGCAGCAAACCGTTGTTATTGTGCTTGAATAGGGATGCAATGTATGTTGTTTCCTATGTGACTGTTAAGTTTCTTTGTGGATAATGACTGATAAGCAGTTGAAACCTGTTCTTGTAAAGGATCTTAAAAAAGGAAGGTGTAGATGGGTTCATTGGGTGCTTCTCTTGCAAGGCCATAACTTGGGAAGGACTTCACATTGCTGAAACTTCTTATTCATGCTGATGTTAGAATACCAAGACCATTTATTAAAAAGCCAATAAACAGTTATATGGAAATATTAAATTTAAGAAATAAAGGAAAAATATGAGAAATCCTGAGGAAATCTGACAATCACACGTCTAAATCAATTACTTGCTATTTTATACCATCAAGACAATTAAGATTCCTCTGTTAGAGCTCTGGAAAGAAAGCTTTGCTCCCTCTAAGTAATAGGGAGTGAAGAGACATGTATTTACACTTGCCTAGAAAGAACAAGCTCTTTCATTAATCCTCAGAGTTTCCAGAGTCTTTTATAAAATTTACTGTCACCCTCAGCTATGGTTTACATGGTTACTCTCTAGCCCAGACTAAATGAACTGTCTGGATTTCATTTAATTCTGTATAGCTTAATTACACTGACAGTTATTGTTTCCTGGGAGATAAACTGTTAACCATGCTATTGCTGACTCTAAAAATCAAGAAAATATTCACTCATTAGTAGCAATGCATGAAACATGGACAGATAAACAGATGTTGCTCAAAGGGTGAGTTTAGAAGGGACACTAAGTCAATCACAGTCTATTTTAAAATTTTTTAAATTCCTGTGCTTTTGCAGTAAATGCAACAGAATAATTCAGTTCAGTTTCAGAAACTTGCAGTCTCTTCATGTTAATATACAACAGAAAATAGATAAAATAGAGACTATGCATTATACAATACATTATAAGTAAGCAGGACAAAAGTAACTGTGCTTACCTTATGCGAAATAGAGACCACAGTAGAACATCTATGCCAAAAACAGGCAAAGGCAGTTGGTTTGATACTTTTCCTCAATGTTGAACTGCTTTAAGCATGCAGATGTGTGTGAAGGCTTACTTTGGCAACAGCTCCCATTTTTGGATTCTGTTTGGAGTGTGACTGGTAAAGGATTCAGATGTTCATATCAGAGATGTATTACTTTAATGGAAAGTGTATCCTGTAGCCATTTTATTGCTGCTAAGAGTATATAAGTCACTGTTATAAATCCATTTTCTTTTAACAAGAGATTGTGTACCTTATGCAAACAGCTATTCCATATACTACAGAAAAAAAAAGTGGAATTGCTGTAGACTGTATTTTCCTAATATTTCTTACCTGATTAACTGTTTTATTAATAATTACAGACCTGTAAAGGAATTTTCTGTCCCTAGAGGGGTCAATGCCTTCATATACTGTGGAAAAGCAAAAGTCATTGTCACTGGGGGTAAGTATTGGGGTTTTTTCCAAGAGATTGTTCTGTTGCGAATTTTTTTCCCAGTTAAATAAGTTCAAATAAAGCTGATTTAGTTTCTTAAAAATTTAAATAATAGCTTCTGTCTTAATGATAGGAAACAGAGGTCTTGCTTTTAATTGCTGGGAGCCTCACTCTAAAAAGATACAGTTCCTGACAGGAATCTATCAAGGGCTCAGTCTGGGTTTAATTCAAGTATCATGTTATTTATATAATACAGGAGAAGCAGTACATTGATCTTCTCTAAGGAACCTTTCTAAGTCACGGTGGTAACTGTCTTGGCCAGGTTATACACATTACTCCTTGCAGTATCAGTAGGGCTCCCATCTTTTCCTATTACTCTTCAGGCATCCTCTCCTGTCTTAAGAAATCACATTGGCCCATCTTAATGCTTTCCTTTGCTCTTCTCTCTGATCACATTTCCCCAAAGCCTGGCTGTTCATTCCTTCTCCCTAAGCAGACTACAGAAATAGCACTCTTACATCAATTTCTTCCCTGTTATCCAATAATTTTGTGAGCTTATTTCATGCTGCAGAGTATGACTGGAGGTATGGCAGCAGTCTTGTTTGCATATTCTGTCTGATGGGGTGCTGCCCTAGAGTGACATCTATGCTGCCTATCTCAAGTCTTCAGTACAGGAGTCTTGCTCAAAAGTTTGTTAAAAATTGTTTTGAATAATATATCACATAGCAATTCTTCCGTCTATATTTAACAAGAAAAAAACAAAATGACCGAGGCTCTGCTGTCCAGCCTTGATAATACACAAGACAGCAAAATAAATTTGGAAAGAAAAAAATAACCAAAGACCTACACATGGGAAATAATGCAATTCAAATTGAATTGTAGGAGTTTACCAAAGGGAAAATTGTGGCAGATATAAAAATAAATATCAGTCAGTTCTATTGTTTTTCTAGATAAAAGATTTAAAGTGAAAGCAATAGGGCAATAGGAAAGTTATTAGTGAAAATTTTGAAATTCAGCTTTGGGGGAGATCTTATTTACATTTATTACCTTGTCACAAAAAGTAGTCTGGAGAAATTTACTGATGACATAAGGTAAGGAGCCCTATAAAACAGAAAGTGGTTAGTATTTCCTACAGGTAGAACAGAGGATTTTACTGTAATAATAAAAACAAGGTACAGTTTCTGAGTAGGACAGAAGGTCAATTACACAGGAACTAATAAAAGTTTCTGTTGCACACTGAAAATTCTTCTTATAGAAATAGCAGAAGAAGAGACAAATCTGAATAAACTTCCTAAGAAAATAAGAATAGCTATTGTAGGCCAAACCAAAGGTCGGCCTAGCCCACTATCCCCTCACTGACAAGTGACCAGCAATAAACACCTACAGCAGAGTATAAGAATAGGGTAATCATGCAGCAATGATTGCCTTAGGTACCTGTGTTAGTTGAAATATCTGTTCTGCAGGTAACAAAGAATTAACTTCTCTGATTTGACACTAATAAAACCTCATGCTGTACTGGAATCCACTGTATGGTTGATATGAGCCATGTTTGAGAAAGACTATTTGAATATGAAAAAAGGGTGGGGGAAACCTATCACATAGGGACTAAACCTATCACAAAGAGACAAAAAAGTGTCTTTTCTATATCCTAGCAAAATGACAACAAGGAATATCATTGCTATCTATAAAAATATCAGAAGAACAAATATTAGAGTAAAAATTAGAGCAGTGATGTTCTGGAAGAGTCTTCTGAATGGTGTCAGTTATGGAAAGAAATGTCCCCCTCAGTTTAAAACGGAGCTTGAGATTTTTGAGAACGATAGATTGCATTATTTCTCTGTGGTGGCTGGAGGCTAGACTTAGAATGGAGGATCTCCTATCCCATATAAATGGCTACCTAATCAGAATTTTTTAGAAGGAGATGAGCTTTCTCAACATTGCATTTTAATTTATCTTGACTTCTGCTAGACAGAAATGCAGAAAACATGGGCAACATGACAAAAGTTTAATAATATCGTATTCAAGACTCTGTAATGATGATTTTGAAAAAATATAAGAATTGCACTTACTTCTAACATTCGTCCAGTCCATTCCTGCATCATAACATTTACCTACACATAATTTGGAATCCAGTCTTGCTTGTTTACCCACTGGCATTCATCTTGACATTAAAAGGCATCCTGCTGCTTCTCACCCTCCTTTCCAGTGCTTAGTCTTGCTGCTTCCCTTGAACACAGAAAGAAATTATTCCTGAGATGAATTACTAAGAGTCACAGAAGAGACTGGGAATGCATGGCCAGGGTGGGATCATCTCTTTCAGTTTCACTGTGAATTTTAGATCAGCCAGGGACTACTATGAAGCTGCAGCCAGAATTAAGAATAATCCTTTGGCACTTGAGAGAACCATCTACTAAAGTCTTCAGAAGTTGAGCTTTAGAGTTCAGTGCTCTATTAATAAAATACACTGCTCATAACAGGAGTCAGTCCGACTAGAGCACACTATGGTTGACTCTGTATCTTACGAGCTGTCTCTCTCTCTTGTCTGGCTGAGAAATGCATGTTGATGATCCAGTTAATGAGAGAATTAAACTGTTTCAAATAAACAGGCTAGTCTTGTTGATTAGAAAGCCTACAATTTTACCTGTAACATACCCTAAAATTCAAAGACCAGAGCAGTTAAATAATTCAGGAATCATAATATATAGATTTCTTAGTGACATGTACAAACATTTGTAAAAACTATTTTTATATGTCACATTCAGCAATTAAAATTTAAAAAAAAATCCAGCCTTCAATTGCAGGCTAGCTTCTAAAGTATTGAGTGGGAATAAATCTGCTAATCACTTTGCTAAACCACAATCTATTATTATTTAGCCAGATGTTTATAGCACAAGTGGTATGCAAAATACCACAATGTATTATTACACTAGGAACTGACTATTAAAAAAATCATGTTTTAACACCCTTACTCTTCCAAAATTTATTTGTTTTATTTGAATATGCTCATGAGTTTGACAATACTGTGACACAAACTGATTTTGTCTTCCAGATATTTGACATTTATAACAATGAATAAGAAAGACACAAGCAAACCTAGTACAGATTTCATTTTTCATGCTAAAAGCTAGATTTCTTCAACCAATAAAATGATAAAAGCCTGATAGTGGCCTAAAATATGGAGCCCATAGTAATTTAGTGGAATTTTTCTGCATGGTGTTTTGCATTATGTTGAATGGGACAGAGATATGACTTTCCTCTTATTCTATATGCATTTCAATTCCAGCTATGTCTTAATCATCACCTCAGGGAACAGCTAGAGTTAAAATCAAATTATGTCTGCATATAAAAGCTGGACATAATAAGTTTTAAATTATGTGATACATCAACTTCTAACCCTATTATTTCTTCAAATCCAGCTATTTTTCTGTGAGCAATAAAGTAGAAGAAAAACTATTCTTGATTTCTAAATCTAGCAGAAGCAGCTTAAGACTGATAAAAGGAAGTCTCTGTGCTTGCCCAGTATCCTTTGTGTATTCCTGGCACAAGTAAAGTAACTGGCAACATTTTATAACTTTTTTTTTTTTTTTTTTTTTTTTCTTACTGGCACTATACATTGGTATTGACATTTTCAGGAATTCCCAGGAATCATACTTATAGAAATCATATCCCAGAACTCCACTAATACTAGCCCTCACAAGTATAAGCAGACTCTTTTCTGTGATGCAGTCTAAATTTAAGAAGATCATATGTAGACAGAAAAGGCAGCACAAAAAAAAGAAAGAGACATTGATCAATATGATAAATATATGAACTTGTGTTAGTTTACCAGATGTCTAATTGTTCTGAAGAGGTTTTCCAGGCAGTACAACCCAAGATTATTTAAAAAACAGGCTTGACAGAATGACAAGTTGTTTTAAAGAATAAGAGGTCCTTCTGTGTGCGAGGAGCAACATAGAAATTAGGACTTGTATTATTATTTTCTAGTTTTTCAGAGGATGCCAAGCTAAGCATAGCATTTTCTCCATTCAGAAAAGCTATTATTCTCAAGGGGTTTTCAACACCACTGAAATTCAGGCATCTCAGCAGACTTGAACTACCACACAAATTGCAAAAATGTGTGAGCAAAGAAAACAATTTGACAAAGGATCACATGTTCAAAGAATGCATTGGAATCCATAACTTCTTTCTAGAATAGAGCTGTGGTCACAGAAACTGACTTTTTAAAAACTCCTAAACACATACTTTCATAATTATTTATCTTGGAATGGAGAACATAAAACTGAGCCCATTATGATCCAAATAATTGTTTTCACAGAATTTTAAAAATTTGCTGTCTGATATGTAGACAGATAATTAATCTTCTTCAAGCTTTTCTTGAATATGCTTAGTCCCTATGCCTTCTGTGTCAGGATTCTGAATCCTAGAGGCATATTTGAAGCATAGAGAGAATAAATGTTCTAGCAAATGTTCCAGTGAAGCAGTGAAGCAGCAAATGTTAGGGCCAATCTGGCATTAGTCCAGAAAGAGGGGAGAGAACACATCTACTACAACCAAATCCACCATTATCTCAGCATCAGTAAAAGGAACAAAACCTAATCCACTATTTCACATAAGAAGCAAATAGCATTTTTAACATAGGGAAAGGTTTTCTTTCCTAATGACACATGACACTTGTTCTTCCTGTTAATGTCTTAAGTAAAGGACATGTATTAGTGATTCGATTCTCAAAATAAACTCTCTGTGCCACAATTAAAGGGCACTACCCTCCCCTCCATTCATCTGCCATCACCTTGGAAATGTAAAGAACAGAGCAATTAGGAAGGCTAAGAAATATCCTGTTCCTCAAAAGTGCAGCATGTAGGTAGTTGAGTAGGTGAGATACTATCAACAGCTTGGATCTAGTTCACTGGTATTTTAAGCATAACAGTTTCCATTTGGGGCTGCTAAAGGGCCTGTTGCTGAAGCAGTGTCTATTCCCTCTGATTATAGCTGATCTCACCTGTCTCACTGGAGGCTCCTATCTACCATATTTCCTGTCCTCCTGTTGACTTCATGGAAGGTCTGCCAGATGAGTTTTACTTCCATGGTCTTGTTTCTCAAGTAATGTATACTGGCCTGGTTACAAGACTTCTGATAACTTATGGGACATGTCTATGACAGCCCAACACACCACCTGAGGAAATGAGCAGGGTCCCAGAATGTTCTCTAGTTTCTCCATTCTAAATGGCTTTACAAACCTCTTGTGCAATTTGAGCCTTTTTAAGTGACTTCCTGTCATGCTTACAGCATAGAAAGCTAATTCAGAATAGTTTTGCCATTGGCAAACTATCAGCCAACTGGTTGCCATTGAAGTTACTGCTGGTCAGCTACTTATCCATGGCTCCCCTTTCCTATGCAGAAGTTATCCCTCTATTGTGCCAGTCCAGCTGTTTGCATGGTTGCACTTTCAGTCACACTTATGAAATTATCTGGCATAAACCAAAATTACTTGCTGTTGTAGCTATTTTAAGAGTAGATAATTTCTCCAATGAACCTCTCTCATTTAGAGAGAGGCTGCATAAACAGTGTAATCAATATAACTGAGAGGACAGTAATGTTTAGCAGAGGAAAAGGGAGAAGAGGTCCTCCTGAATGAATCACGTATTGCTGTATTAAGAAGGAAAGGAATAGATCTCTGGAGAGAGAGAGGGAGAGACTGACCAATGACAGTAGGTTGAACAAGCTTAAGGAAGAACCCTGGAGAGCAGACTGCAAGAGCTGACCTTTAACTCCTCATTGTTAACAAAACTGAGCTGAGCTTCACAGTCTTGAGGTTTTATGAATGTTCTTTTGGGGCATGTACTTACTAGTCTGGAGGTTTTTTTTGGCTTTCTCCACTTCATTTTAAGCTGAGAGAAAATTAAAACTCAAAATGAAGTCTAGATAAAATATGGCTGTTTCATTTATTGTGTGTCAAAACAGAGTGTTCAGCTAATTGCATACAATTCATACACTTGCAATATTTACCAGGAATTGAAAGTTAAAATATGAATTAATTAATGTAAAATTTAAACTGGGCTCATGTTCTCTTGAAACTCATGTGAAAAATATAAAATATTTCAGAGCACTAGATACAGTTGTGTTTATATCAATATGTAAACCCAGGAGTTTACTATTATATTTTTAACCTCTTTGTGTTTTGAAACATTTACAGAAACTATTATGAAAATAGTATCAAAAGATTAATCTATAATGCAATCAAAGATTATTCTCTAAATTGTAGGTGAATTTAATGTTTGAATATACAAATAAATGTGAAAGACCTAATTCTCATTTAATCCAAGACACAAAATCACTCATTAGCAGTTGTTGTTCCTATCTGCCTTCATATTTCATGTCTGCTCCCCTTCCTGTTCTGAATGCCCACCCTCTTCCATAGGGTAGTCATCCCTTCATTTTCTGGCTAAGTGGACACAAATATTGTTTTGACATTTTTGTAAATTAGGTCTTTGAAGGAAAAAAAAATATGAGCTTCAGTTCTGTTTCTAATAAATTATTCTGCTGCTATGGGACTGGTGCAGGTAGTTACACCTGGTGTCCCTGACATGCCTCTAGCAAAATAAAAAGGCTTTGAAAGACAAATCAGTTATGAGATTTTAATACAAGTTTGGGGATAAACTGGAATCCAGCCTTTAGAATGAAAAATTCACATCCGTAAGTGGGAGTTGCCTACATGGTGAAAGCAGAGACTTGGCAACACTAAGCTCTCCATTAGGAAGCTTATTTGTAATACCAGTGCTCCTGTTTAGTCTTTCAGACTATATTTATTTATTTATTTATTTTTCTTTCAGGTCAGGACAGACTGCTTCGTTTGTGGCATCCTGCTGTTAATAGTAGGCCTACGGGGAAGCTATCAGGACACGAACATAGTGTTGTGGAAATTGTGTCAAATGAAAAAGATCAACATATCATCAGCCTTTCCTCTGCAAAGGTATAACACTTTTCTTAACGTTGTGGAAATCAATGCTATATATGCAAGTAGGAATCTGTTTTTAAGTACTTCTGATAGTGTCTAGTCCTAATCTCATTGCTTATCAGTTCAGTTATTTTAATAAAAAGGTGGAGTTTTAGCTTTAAATTTCAAAATTATTTTATACTGAGAAGCAAAATTAGAATGGAACTATTTGACATATTTTCTTTCTGAATGTGACAAAAGAATACTTACAATAGTAGACATTAACATTCTGGTAACTTCTGTATTACTTTGTCAACTGACAGAATTGTTACATAACCTGTACCATAATGCTTCATTCAGTAGTAATCACCTGCAAAAACTTCCTACAGCTTTATTTACCTGGCTGTCAGCCTTCTAAATTCATAGGTGGAGTTTTTCTTACATTTGTGACTCTATACATCATGTTCAACTATTAACCTCTTTCTGAAAAGTGTCTTCTACAAGGCTTACTGATACAAAACATTGTCCATGAACAGGAACACTAATCAATAATAAAATTTCTTCAACCAAATATTGTAAGATTCTACTGCAAATTGATAGGTTTCCTTTCAATTATTGGTGGAATTATTACCTCAGTGGTTTATCTCATTTGTCAAAATGAGACTGTTCAGGAGAGAAAAAAAACTTCTAAAAATATGTGTAAAAATAAATAAGCCCCTGAAGAAGTAGTGATGATTTGCTATAGACTTCTTTCAAGAGTCGTCTTATGCAAGATTTTCAATATTCAGCAGTATTCAATATTTTTATTAACATCTGCAATGGGGTAATAGAGAGCACACATACTGAATTAACCAGGTGCCTCAAACTAGTTAAGGCTGCAGGCCTTGGGCAGAAGTATCAGAGTCCAGAATGGTCATTAAAAGTTAAGGTATGATCTGTGGAAAATACCTCCTATAAAGCAATAAGAACCTAATATGGTTAGTCTACTGAGATATCTGTCTGTCTCCAAGGTCTCCAGCTTTTTGTTGGGTTATGTAGGAAATATTTGTCTGCCATAATTGCTTACCACTGCTCCTTGAGGTGCCAGTAAATACCACATTTTCATGTTTTGAATTCTATTCTTAAAATAACCTGCACCCTTCTAGAAGTACAACTAACAGAAAATAAGTCATCAGAAATTCCCATCTTCACCTAATTCTGGAGCCATAACCATTACCCCTTCCTCACTCCTATAAATCTATACCTGTCTGTTCTGTAGGTAACTGTACAGTTACTACAGGCATATGTTACTACTGAATTAAGGAGAGTTTTGACAGATAACCTGCAAGCCATACATGTAGGAAAAATAGGATAAGACATGAGACATGACTTAAGGGAAATGAATGTACATAAAGATATTTATAGGAAAGCAACTAAGAATTGATCCCCTGGGGCAGTAAATGACTAGATCTCTTGAGGTCCCTTGTGGGCTTTTCTGTGATTATGTATGATGACTTAGAGGGAAGCAAAATCTATTTTACAAGTGCCCAAGTATGTGGTCACCTGATCTTAACTAAAAGTAGCTGAGTTGTACCGATGACATCAGTAAGATCACTTGTACATAAAAATTAATATATGAAAGTATGTTTTAATTAAAAGCTATGTGTCTTCAAACAGTGCTGTGAGTTAAAAGGCAGAAATTACACTTCTCAAAAATAAAAAGAAATAGAGATAAATTCCTAGACTTTCAAAAGTCAAGTAAATCTTTTGGTCATAGTTGAAAGCTATATCAAAAAAGAAGGGATCCCTCACAGAAAAGTGTAAAGGACTTTACAAATAAAGTGAAAATCACCCTGTGCATCAAAGAATTTACAGTCCGTAGGTGATACATGGTATACACAATAGAGGAGCAAGGTCAGTTGTAACAGGATTGCTTCCAACCCTGTTAGAGCACATTTGTTTTTGCATAGCCAAGAACCGGGTATATAAAAGCATGCAACTTCCTAGGGAACTTTTAACATTATGTTAAATACATAACTTGTTTCCACCTAAAAAACAAAGACTAATATGCTTTTGAAATCTGCTTAGCATAAGAAAAATCAAAATTGGTTTCTCTATTTTGTTTTCGTCTTTCAGTGACTGTGATATAGGAGGCCACTGAAACAAAACAAGGAGAGCCTATATATCTTCACTGAAACTGAGTTAGAAAGACATCAGTAATCTCATGGAAGCATTGTAACCAGGGGAAACAAAATCTCTTTACAGTCACCAGATTTTACATTAGCTGTTTGGCAGAATAGCAGAACTAGGGAAAAGCTTAGGAAAATTAAATTAATACTTTTTCTGGAAATTCACAAAATTAAATTTAACCTAAAACATGTCAGATATTTATATGAAAATAAAAGCTTTGTTACATGCCATTTTTCAGCTAAAAATATAGAACAAGATACAAAGTAGGAAATACTTTTCTTAAAAAATTAAGATTTGTAATTGTTATATTACCACATTTGAAGGCTCAAACTGATATTATACTTTACAGCTATAGTTCTTGAACTGTATTGAAAATTTTCTTGACTTACTGTAGAGATATTTTTATGCTACATAAATTACAAAACTTCAAAAAAGCATCCTAAAGGTAAGCATAAGTCTAATGGACTAGGGAGATATTTTCCTCTGATGACAGAACCTGATTGTAGTATTTCTTCTTTCACTGTCCGGTTAAACACTATGTTCTTTAGGTGGATGGGGTATTCTTTATACTGCCAAAGCCTCTATCAGAAATGCAGTAGACTGCTATATATTTTGTGTTTTGTCTGTTTCCATTTCCTTTGGGAAGTGAGATATGAGTTATGACAGCATCATGTTCCCAGTTAAGTTTAGTTTCTTAGTCCTCACCAGGCATAGATAGTCCTTATTTTCCACATAAGTGACTGTAGTGAGAAAGTTATCGTTTCACAGGTGGACAATTATGGCTTCTATCAGAGAAACAGGGGAAGTTAAAGAAAGATGGGAAATTTTTACACATTGTACAGGAAGAACACAAAAAACCTTATATGTTACAGTAGATAAACTTCTCACCAATTTTAGCTTTTCTTTAAAGTACTTGAGAAATAGGTGATATACAAATGATTTATTAAACTTTCTCTACATTTGTACTCTGTACTCATGAGACCTGGGCTTGGCATGAGCCATTACTGTATTTTGTGGAATGATATGCATGTCAGAATTAAGAAACTATTTTGTATCTGTCCTTCTGTACCTCCATCACTTCTCTTGTAAGCAGACACATGCTGATGATGTTTAGTACTGTGGGCTCAGTGGATCCTGTGGGCATCCTACATCTTTTCTGCTCCAAGCAGAGACGTTGATTGCTAAAGAGATTGTATCTGTTAAAATAAATTCTTAAAATGAGATTTTGAGATTAGGGTAATACGTTAAACATCCTTGCCTTTGTTACTGCCCATAGGTCAGACAATGGGAAGGGCTGGGCAGTGGGAATAGGGAATATTCCTGTGAAATATATTTAGGAACCTTTTAGAGAAAAAATCACCCAAACTCTTTTCTTGTTTAAGTTAGATTGCATATATTCCACTTAACTTCTGGCTTTCACTTCCTAGAATTGTAACCCATAATTTCCTGTGATCCGTTACATATGACTTTATAAAGAACAAGAATTAATGTTGGACATATGGCTTTCAAGATATTGTGGGAACTACATTTCCTGGGACTAATATCCATGGAGGTAGACAGTTAGAAAGCATATTCTTCCTGACTGTATTTAAGGAAATCAAATTGTCAGTCTTTTGGTAGTCAATTTTCTTTGCTATGTTTTGCACATAGCATTACCTTTCTACATTAACAAAGCATAAAAATGATTTAAAACAAGAATTCCAACAAAGAATTTTACTACCTTGCTTTGCCCTCATTTGACCTCAAAGGCCTTTTAAGACTGAAAAGCCATACAGAAATGTACTCACAAGAATATCTCCACAGCTCATATGTAATTGATTTATACTACAGAGTTCAAAAGGGATTATATTGGCTTTTGGTTTAAACCCTGTGCTGCAGCAAAGGTTTGCAGCCTGAAGAAGTAATGACTGAGTTAGGGGGTTCAAAAACTCCAGTGAATGATTTTAAAGATACCACAAGTGTTACACATCTTTTACAAGAATACTAGGGGATTCAGTTGATGGTATTAGCCTTAGTTCCACATTACAGAACATTAACGTATGCAGTTTATACAGAAATGTAAAAATTAACCAATTCTACACCATGGTTTCACAGCACTAGTGCAAAAAACCCCCAAATCACAGGGGATTTGTATTACAGTGGCAGAAATACTTTATAAGATTATTAGCTCTAACAGTCTTACATCCCAGAGTAAGAAACAAGAGTGGAGCCCAGAGAGGGAGGGAGGCATCAGTGTGTTAAGTAAGTATCAAAAGAAGTATCTCATGCAACAGGATGACCGAGATACAAAATAAATGTCTCTGTGAAGAGAACAGTATGATTATACAGAAACTAAAACTCCATAAAGAAAACAGGTTGTCTTTGTTTCTGAAGTGCAAGCATTCTTCAGAACCAGTAAATTACTTGTAACTGCATACTAGATTAAAGGCAATGTTGAAGTTACCCATGAAGTTTAGGAAAGCATAAATAAACTATTTTGTATTATGCTAATTTTTAAGACCTTCTCTCTAACCATATGTCAAAAACTGTAAATAGAAATAGTTGAAAGATTTTTAACACAAGGATTAGTACTATGCACTGAAGGAGATTGTTACAATAACAAAACTTAAATGAAGAAGTACATTGTTGCCTTTATGTTGTAAGGCCTTTTAGCATGTTTTATTTGACTGTGTGCAAGCAATTGGTTTGGTCGTTGCAAGTATCTCAGGTGTTTTCTGTGGCTGCAATTTTTGCTTCTGAAGTCTGTTTTTAGTTTTAGTTCCACGAGTTAGTCTTTTAACTATGAAATATGACTACACAATAGTTTAACCTTTTTGATCTGTAATGACTTGCAATATTAAAAAAAAAAAAAAGCAGTCTGATTACTGACAGATTACAGACAGACTGACACTGTCTCCCATAGCATCCTCATAGCTAAGCTTAGGAAGTGTGAGTTAGATAGGGGGATGGTGAGGTGGGTGAAGAACTGGCTCGATGGCAGAGCTCAGAGGGTTTTGATCAGTGGTGCAGAGTCTAGTTAGAGGCCTGTGGCTAGTGGTGTTCCCCAAGGGCCAGTACTTGGTCCTATTCAATACATTCATTGGTGACTTGGATGAAGGGACTGAGTGTACCCTCAGCAGGTTTGCTGATGACACTAAACTGTGAGGAATGGCTGATACACCGGAAGGCTGTGCTGCCAGTCAGTGAGATCTGAATGGGCTGGAGAACTGGGCACAGAGGAACCTGATGAACTTCAGTAAGGGCAAGTGTGGGGTCCTGCACCTGGTAGGAATAACCCCAAGCACAGGTTGAGGGTTGACCTGCTGGAAAGCAACTGTGCAGAGAAGGACCTGGGAGTACTGGTGGATGACCAGGCAACCATGAGCCAACAATGTGCCCTTGTGGCCAAGAAGGCCAATGGCATCCTGGGGTGCACTGAGAAGAGAGAGGGAGGAAAAGGGTGGAGCAAAGCTCTGAAAGCGTTGGGGGTTATAACATGGGTTTAGGCAGCCCTGAGAAAGTGCAGATCTCCAGTATAAAGAGGCTCACCTTCTTGGACAGTCTACTTTAAAACTCTACCTTTCTAAGTAGAAGAATAGTCTCTGTTTGCAGTGAACCCATACTCAGCCCCACTAAAGGATAAACAAACTGAAAGTGGCCAATTCTTTAAATTAGTAATCACATAAACAAGGCTTTAAAATACTGCAGAAACTGCATGAGTTACATTCATTCAGCAGAGTATAGTTTAGCCTTTATTCATAATGATAAATATGCAATCCACCTCCTGAATGAACTGTAGAATTTGACTGGCAATTGTTTTAACAGTGGCCTTGCTACACTATGTGTTGACGTTACTTTGCTGAAAAGTAAAATGTGAGTACTATGTGGATAATTTTTTTAAAAAATCAGATTTTTATGTACCACAGTCTTCATTATGATAGCTCATCATTTCAGGCTGTGCCTAAACTGTGAATTTCAAGAACTCTGTGCAGCTCTCTCACCTTGGTGCAAAACTTGGCTGCATCCCCACTTAGTATTAGCATGAGGACCAATGTGCACACCATTTTTTTGCACCCAGCACAGTTGTCTCCACTGTAATGAAGGTAGGCATGAACAAAGTGTAGATTTGCAGCACTGTTTGTCCAGCTTCCCATCAGATTATTAGGGAGCAAAGACTCTGGGATGAGCTGCAGCACACTATTTTTTCAGGGTACTGCACAGTTCCAATATAATGGTAATATCTACATGTACTATTGTGGCACTTGACCTGAGTAGTCTGGTAAATGTTAGCTATAGAAATTGTACTCTCAGCACTGCCTGTGGTAAAACAAAAAAAATCTGAGGCTCACGCACTTGAAATCAATTAGTCTCGTTTCTGTCAGTCCCCCTGTACATAAGGTAATCTTAAAGGAAATACTAATTATTTATCTAGTGCTTTAAACTAAGTTTAAAAATCAGAAGTATAGCTCTGCTATAATAAAATGAAAGCAATGTGCATGATCTTGATATAGATATTCTTCAAGAAACAGCAAACGATCAATTTGGCCCTCCTTCATTCTTAACCAGTCAAAGTGGTGTTATGCAACCTAATGCACAGACAGATGGAGGTAAGTCTGGATCTTTCTACAATTTCTTTTAAAAGGAGAGGTAGTGCCAAAATCTGAAATGTATATGCATGGCTTCTTGGTTTGCAAGGAGAAAAATAGTCACTGCCAGTGCTGAATTAGTCACTAGTTCTCACATTTTTCTAGAATCATGAGACGATGTAAAACAAACATCACTCAAATACATCCAATGAAATATCAAAAGTTTTCCTTATTCTTCCCTAGATCAGTTCTGGTTGTCAGCATGGGGGATATCTGCTGTCTGAGCAATGTTGTCGTCTTGCAGCACTTTGGGTTTTTTTGTGGTAGACCTCAACAGATTTGCAGAGAGAGCACACTCACTTGGGTGTCAAAAATCTGTGCTGTATTTGGTGGCAGACAAGCCCAAGACACATTGCACTGAAACCTGGAATTAATGTGAATTGTTTTGAGCAGACTTCTTTATTTACACTGGGGCATTTTGGCCAGTGTGCAATATCACTTTCTGGAAAGCACTGAAGAAACCTTCTGTGACATTTAATTTAACTGAAAACAGATTGCCCTGAGCCAGTAATAACAAAACAAACATTATTATGACAACAATTAGGAAACTATTTGGGAATCTGAACTCAAATTATGGCTTCCTTTAAGAAAATAAATATTCCTTAAACTAGTCCACCACATGAGCACTTTGTTTGCTCCAATATTATAAGGATTTCTTGATGGAACAAATTATTAGTAAACAGCTGTCAGGCAGCTATTGAAAAATTATGTATATATCAGATTATTTTATCACAAAAGTTAAACTTACTTTCTTGGGGTTTTTTAACATAAGAATATCTACAAACTAGGCAGAGCCATAGATTTGTAAATAATTTGTGTATGTCCCTTAGTCATATGAATTAGTATTTCCATAGCAGTGATACTGAGGAAAAGGAGAGGCCACAGGCAGGAATTATAATTCTGTGCTGCTGGATTTGCTTCAGAATATAATATTCCTGGAAATAAATTTGTTCCTGATCTTCCAGCTTGTGAAGACCTTAAAGGTATTAGTGTGCATAGGTGCAATTACAGTTGTAGTCCACAGCCATGTCTTTTTCTTCAGTTGTTCAATTAAGAGAATTTTCTAAGAGATATGAAATATCAATGTGATCTATTATTATTAATCATAGGAACGTGTTCCTAATCTTGTGTTGAGATTTCACACAGACACAAACTATTCTCTCTGTTAAATTATATACCACAGACCAACAAGAACCACATTAATCACAACTGCAGTTACAGTGTGTCTTTCCTGACTTATGTTTTGGCTGAGAACTTTTCCAAAAAGGAAATACTGTTAAACTTGTCTGAAGATTTAACTTGTCCTTTGTGTCATGCACCAAAATACAGACTTAGGTTTTCACATAATAAATGGACTGTTTGCTCAAGTGTAAGCATGTTGCAGTCATAGATTAGGTTATTGGCATGCAACTGAAAGTGTATGTATTTAACTGTAAATATAAGTGTATATAACTCTTAGATCGGAATTACTGTGCAGAAGCCACTAACTCAGTTTTCAGGAAACATTTTTTCCAAAATGGCTGCAACAGCCCCTTCTCCTGATTTATGTCTGCAATGTCATTGATACATATCATTTGGAAGTTATAAAAAGAGGAATAAGTGATGTATTTCCCACTGTTACAACTATTTTACACCTTTTCTCTTAGGTCTGAGGGAGAACAAAGTAAAATGATATGGCTTATTCAAGCACTGAAACAATATCTTTTTATTGAAGAAAAATCTTGGTAGAATATATGTCCTTTAAAAAGTGCGGTCTTTGGACTTGGAATTACAGCTAAGCAGCATCCTCGGGCACTTCAGAGTATGCTAGATAGACAATGAACCATGACCTGAGTTGTATGTTCTAAGCCAGGCAAGGCAGGACTGTCCTGTATAAATCTGGCTGGTTACTACATTGGTACTGCAGCATTTTTCTACAAATGCTAATACTGTAATTTAGTAGAAATTGCTAGGCTTTTTTAAAAATGGGCCCAATCAGCTGAAGAATTAGTTCTATGGAGTGTATGGTAATATGAGAGCAATCTGTGCTGTAGAGAAATAATGGAAAACTGAGCTTACATTGCAGCCTAGATAGAAGAATGCTGCATAGGAAACCTCTGCTGTGTTTATTTTTTACCTCTCCTTCATATCACTCAGCCCTTCATTGCCTCCTCTATAATTAGTTTGCCCATTCTTATTCTTGTCCTGCAGCCTGAAAGCATTTATTATTTCATTTTTTTCATATTACAGAACTCTCTGAGTGCATTCAGGAAGCCCTGAGGGGAAAAAAAACAGTCATAGTGACAGGGGCTGGAGATGTGGCAGGAAGCAAGTCATTATCTGAAAGATGATCTTACACTCATAGCGCTCTGTGGAAACAAGAAGATTAAGGCCAATGGCAGAAACCAGACAAGACTGCATAGCCCTTGTACTGAAAGGCTGTGAAGCAGTGACAACTGCTTCTCACTTAGGACGGTTCAGGGATTCACAAATAGAACAGTTGAGGCTACAACTTCACATCTTTCCTACTTGAGTTGTCAATGGAAGTTTGTAAGCCAAAATTTGCTACACCAGTTGTTCCACTGATGTTACTAGAACACCTCCAGTGGTGGGTTTGCTTGAATTAGACCACTTAAGTGAGTCAGGTGAGCAAGATTTAAGCCTACAGGCTTCAATGTATAAAAACAATGTCAGATTTGTCTAACAATTGGTAGGGCTAGGGTAAGGAGTATATTCCCAGCCTTTATACCATGGTACATTATAATTTGTAAACAACGCTAAACCTTTGTTTTAAATCGGTGAAGGAAGGGAATGTTCTTTTTCTCTTTAAAAGTAATTTTATTTTTGGCAGCTAATACTGAAAAAGCGAGGCACACATTTACGTGGCAGAAGAGTTGTGCAGTAAGGGTGATTTCTCACAACTCCATTCTGGGGCATGGCAGAGTTTCATTGCATTCATAATTTCTTCAAAATCTGATGTAGCCGACTTGATGCAAGCACATAAACATTGGAAACTGGTCATACTAACTGAACTGTGTTTATATATATATGCATGTTAGTTTTATTCTTTCAGAACCCAAGGGCAGATTTTTAGTGTTTCAGGGAGGATAAAGGGAAGTAGGATATGTTATTTTTTTTTATTTTATTTTATGAATTTTGTAAATTTACTCAAACCTTGATATTATCAGTCTCCAGTCCTCTCTCTCCAGATCTGCTTAATGGAAAACGGGCTGTACGATAGCCCAGTGGGAAGTCACTAATGTCTTTTGACTGTCTGGAACTGAGCAGGTGATTGTATCAATGTCTGTGTAGGCTTGTGTGGATGTTTTTCTAACCTGTTTTGAAAGCATATGATGTTGTTTTAAGGGTACATTTATAATACAGTAATTTGTCTTCCCGAAAAATGAGAGCAGCTGAGCTAGAAACACAATGTCTAATTTATCTCAAACCATTGCTAATTGTGGTTGCTATTGAAATGTACTGTATATCAACAATATTAAATTTAATCTAGATAATTTGAAGAAGAGGCATTTGAGAAATCTGCTTCAGTCATCCTTCACAGAAATTATGTGGCCACATCTATATCGGATATATTTTTTCTACACTAGTTTGAAAGTCAAAGTTAATCCTTCCCTTGCTGCTATGCTTTTTTTCTCTTCATTTTATTTGTTCCTCACAGATATTCAGAATTTTTTTCAATAATCCTTCAAGAACACTGAATATTCTTTGGACTTTTCATGTCACTTACCCAATTTTATGTTATTTCCTGTCCTATTTTCCGTTATTCAAATTACTTTGTCTCTTGAGTAATCTGCAAAAAAACCCCTGCAAAGTTAGCCTATAGAAGAGAAGACTCAAGGGGGATCTGATCAATGTATATAAATATTGGAGGAGAGTGTGTAAAGAAGATGGAGACAGGCTTTTTTCAGTTGTGCCTAGTGACAGGACCAGAGGCAATTAAAAGTGAAACACAGGAGGTTCCATCTGAACATCAGGAAACACTTCTGCTACTGTGAGGCTGACTGAGCACTGGCACAGGTTGCCCAGAAAGGTTGTGGAGTTTCCTTCCTTGAAGATATTCAAAATCCATCTGGACATGGTCCTGGGCAACTGGCTCTGGGTTGTCCCACTTGAACAGTGGGGTTAGATAAGATGACCTCCAGAGGTCCCTTCCAACCTCGACCATTCTGTGATTTTGTGAAAAAGTAAAAGGGATTAGAATTAATTTTAAATGTACTTTGTTGGCTTATACTTACATTTTCCTTCTCTAGTTCTTAGACTTACATGTATGTATAACATATATGCATGCTTACAAGCAGTATACAGCTGAACTGTTTGAGGAAAATAACTGTCCTAGCTATTTTTTGTATCTTTCCAAAATGATTTTTTTTTTCAGTATATCTGAGAATGCACAAATTACTGTTATGAATGAATTGTCCTCATGTATTCTCAGTATACACTAAGAAAACGATCCATTAGATGTTCTGTTTCTGGGTAAGTGTTTGATAGTTAAAATATTAAATAATCTGTATTTGCTGCAGATGGAAACAGAGCGAGATCTATATTCAGCTTGTGCTGATTTCTACAATTCTTCTACCAGAAAACTGAGATCTAGGGTTTAAGCTATATTAAAAAGAAATTGCCAGACCTGTAGTTTTCTGGTTGCTTATTTTTCTATGGGGGAATGAAGAAAAAAGAGATCTTCAAAATGTAAATAAAGCATTGTATACCTGAAAATTACTTCAAATACTATGTCTAAGGTGAGATCATCATTCTAAGATTGGCTGAATATTGATAGGAGGAACCTGGCTGTTCTTTGAGCTCTTCTGATCTAGAATTTAATGAGCAGTCACCTCTGTCCCACACCTCTAACTTCCTGTTTCTGACTCACACACCATCTAAATGTCCACTGAAACTGTCCTCCAGAAGCGTTGAGGATTATTTCATCTTTGCCTTAGGGGTCAGGTAGTTCTGTTGTCAGCATACCAAACACACAGTACAGAGACAGACATATATAGCGTTTACATGCTGTCATCTGTTGCACGGCACCCAGTAAATATCCTGCAGGCTCTTTACTATACAGTTAGACTCACTATTGCACATAACCCTGATTGATTTCTTTCCAGAATTCCTCCATGTTTGGGAAAAGGAAAGTAACCTTTATCACTAAGTTAATGATACTATTTGAGGAAGTGATTTGAAATGTTCACAATTTTGAACTTCACCAAATTACTGTCTCAACAAGGCACTAGTCACAGTACCATCTGCTGCACCACATTGCATTAATGTGCTTAGAGCTAAATCCTCCTTGTCTTAGCCTTACAAGTAATCCCATTGACATCAATTTGTTCCTAAGTCTTCTAATAACTACAGGGAGTTGTAGTACTTTGTAGGATCACCTTCAGGGATCACAAGACACACAACAGCACTCTGCAGATAACTTACTCTATTAAAAAACACGGCAAGCAGAACTTCAGTTTGACCTCTGCTTCATGCCTGGTGATTTTTGCCTTTGAGGGTGAAGATGTTCTCTATGAATTTGTAATTTTTTTTTCACTTAGACCATGGAGCCTTCAATGACCCCCTGAAACAGTTGAACAGCGTAGCAAATAGAGGCAGATAAACGACACACTTCAACAGAAAAACAGCTTTAATTGTTGTTTAATCTCTCTGTCTATGCCTACAGCAAATGCTGTGGCTAGTGCAACTTCTGTCTGCCCCAAGAGAGGTTGGATTTTGGATTTTCCTGCACAAGTGTTTTTTCATAAGTTGCTTTAAAGACTTGCAGCATCACCATTCTGTAAAACTGAGGAAAGTTATCTGTCTTTCAAAAAACAAATTTTCCTTAACTTACAAAAAGTATCAGCAAGAATTGAGAGTTTGGGAGCACTAAAAGTAAGTTACTGTTTTCTCTTGAGAATTGTTGAGATGTTTTCTTAAGAGCAGTGTTTTAAGGTCACTTTCTTGTTCTTAACTAGCAGTAATTTGAAGGGATTATCTTTGGGCAGGGGCAGCGGGGAGGGTGTCAGGGGTGTCAGCAAATCCCGAATGTCTTTAGTCCTTTTCTACCTCAGTTAATTACAGACAAAAAAGAGGCAGAAGACGATTCACTTCTTCCAAAGTCAAAGCATGTTTCCACAGTGGCCTCCTCATAACAACCCATTAGGAGATAAGTGGTCCTGAATCTGAACTTTACTGTACTGAGAGCATATAAAATATTTATTTGCCAATTTTGTCTTGCCCTATTTCCCGTCTTTATTCTGTCTCCCTCTGTTTTTCCCATTTTAGTTGGTAAGATTAATCTTTTGCTGTATGTCTCTATGTGTGTATCAAGAAAAATAGAAGGATTTTTAGTTTCTCATAAAACGTAGACTTTAGACCAGACTTATCTATGTGCTGAGTTTTAGGGCTTGAAGCAAGGTGTTGCTTGAGAGAAAAGTGTTTATTTATGCAAATTACACATTTGTGAGCCAGTGTTATAATGTGGCTGTAAGTATAGCTCAGCTTTTCTTGTAAGTTGGAAACAGTGATAAGAAAGAAAGTTGTTTCCAAAAAGAGTTGAAGCTCCTTCTCTCCACATTCCCCCTCCTTCCTAATGTGTTTTGTTTGCTCGAATAGTCTGTTTTCTGTGATTTAAGAAGACACAGTCTAGAAGCATTTTGCCATAAAGAATATGTTTTCAAACGGCTTCTGGGGTTCCTGGCATTTGTTAGGCTGCTGTGGGAAGTTCTTCAATAAATAAGAAGAACAGTAAAGTTATTACCAACAAAATGGTCCTAAGGCAAGTCCTCCTAGTCACCTCCTAATTTCCAAATAATCATGCCTTTCATTGTTGCTCTTTGTGCATTAATTCATGCACAGTTATGTGTGCTAATGCAAATGAACAGCAGTGACATTATATATCTCATGGCCACGCTGGTGATGCCTTGTGTAAGACTTACTCATGTGGAACAGTGGTCTATTTACTCTCCCCATCCCTGCCCATGGGCTGGAAAAGGAAGAAGGCCAGAAGGAAGGAAAGAGATTTATGAATGCTGTGATGTGTCCATGTTTTTGCTTTAAGTCACTTTAAGTAACTGCAGTTTCTTAATGTAGTACTGGCATTAACAGCTGAACAAGCAGCAAGAAATAGTTCAAGAGGCTCTTATTTATATTCCCTTGTGCTTTAAAATCATCATCTCTTCTTATTGCTTTAATAAAATAAGCTGTCAAATTTGTGTTTCAATTGTTGACCAATTTAACTTGAATAGTCCATGAGATTATTGGAATTGTCTCTCTAGTTTTGTTTTGTATATTTTTACTAACTTTGTAACAGATCTAGGTGATGTTTATGGAAAGGTCATCATATCTCTGCTCAATTACTTCTTTCTTTCCCCTGACTAGAGCATCTCCGTAGATACCGACTTCTGATTAATCTTCAGTTCTTACAGCTTTTTTTACATTTTCTAATTGTGACTGTGCCAGAATTGAGCTTGGAGATCTACCTGCAATATTGCCCTAACCTTCTCAACATTCATCATCGATTATTCTTTCTATTTTTGATGGTCTACCGCCGGCTGGATGAACAGTTCCATCATTTTTTCTGTTTAACTAGATTTCTTTTTTCAAGCCTTCTCACTGCCTATTTCTCCCTGAAGCTCTTTTTGTATGCTTTTGAAATCGCATGTCTAAGTAAACTCCTGAAATGTAATCAGAAATCTGTCAGAGGAATATGATGGACATGGTTCTTCTGACTCAGTACTGTCTCAGAGAAAATTTAATCTCAGTAAGAAGTTCTTTAGAGCCTTTTCCTTTTGAGTTTTCCTGAAAACAAACAGGAAATTTCAGACAAAATTTTATCTCTAATTAAAATTCTGAAATACTCATATATGAACTTCTCTCTGGTGCCAAAGATTATCTGTTTAAACACTGACTGATGTATCTGTTTCTTTTCTTCCCTTTTCAGAATTTTGCTGGAAACTCTATAACTTCCTTTAAAATCAGGTTACTGATGGGAATTCCAATAATCTCAAAATCTACATATCTACCTGAATGACTTCCATTCATTACTGTCTCCCTTATTTTTATTTTACAAACAGTGAACAGTCTTCTATTTGGTTTTGGTTTTGTTTGTTTATTTGTTTTATCAATGCTGTTTTTTTCTATGCTGAGATCCTCTTTTAAGTGATGAGAGATACTTCAACATTTTGTAACATCCATAGTAACAAATGTTCATTCTTAATTGTATAGTGTGTGTCTTTGGAAGAAATAATTATTGGCAATTGTAATGAACTTTCCATAACATGAACATATACACAAGTGAAGTCTTCCTCATTATCAAAATGATAATTTTTAAGGACACAATATACTGCCTGTGAATTATAATGGGCACATACTCTGTACAACACAAAAATGTATAGATTTCAAAATGAAGAAGGGAATAGTCTGTGGTGAAATAGTAAAAACTTGTGGGTTATGTCTTTTGGGAAACCACTTAATTCTCTGTTTATAGGTGTACTTTCAGGAAATTTTTTCCTGAAGTAATACTATTAAAAAAAATAAAAAGTTTAAGCTTTTATATGATCAAGTGGACAGATACAAGTGGTACTCTGCAGAACTAAAATTATATAGTCTCAAATTTGTACAGAAAGTGTTTCTCAGGGCTGCTTCAGGTTTTCAAAGATCTTTGTATTAAAAGGTGTGTAACATTACAGAACTGAATTTTCTGAGTTTTCAGCAGTGGATTTGATTGTAGTTGTTTCCTTTATGAGGCTGTTCTTTTTTTTTTCCCTCAGACTTCTTCCTGTCAGATTTCTTGCTTGGTGTTAGGCAAGATGAGATAAAAGCAATTACTTTGCAAATCAAATGTCTTTAATGATAATTTAATCCATCTTTCTTCTACCAGCCACCGGCATTTCTAGGTCAGTAGCACCCTGACTGTGCTGAATTTGAGTTACACATCAGATATAGTAGTTTCTAACACTTTTAAGAGAAGACTAAGTCATTTCCTGGGTCTAAGTCATTTCCCAGGGCATAACTTGTTAAAGGCCTTAGCAAGTAGCTTAGGACATTAAAACCTCTATGAAATTATATGAAAGTGCTGAACAGAGCTCTAGGTTCTTTGTTCTGTCTAAGCTCTTTTAAGTTTTCCTAAGGTGCCAGTCATTGTGCTATCTAATATATCAGTCAGAAAGAAAATCAAGTAATTTCAAAATGAACTTCCAGTCTTGCTGTCCCAATTCTGCTTGCTTCTTTTTCTGTTACAATGCCCATCTCTCATGGACAGATGCTCAGGTTTCAAGAGGCTTACTGGGCTGTCTTTCCACAATAGGCAAGCTAATACAGCAACACACCTGCTTTTACCTGTGGATGAATTAAGTATATTTCAGGAATATAATGCAAGAATCTGCACCCAAGCTGTCTGCTACAGTCATCTTTGGACTTGGGCCTACCTTTATGATAATATTTGTCACCATATAGGAGATCCCAGGATGAATCAAAGAATGGCAGTGGATTTCCCTAGGATTTTTCCTAGGATTTTTTTTTTTTTTACTCATCAGATTTCCCAAAATTATTGCGCTTTTAGAGAAACAGCAGCCCAGCCACAGTCAGAGCAGACTGGCTGCTTTGTGCTTCCTAGCCAAGTCCATGAATTTAGAATTTGACTAACTGCACCAAGATCGCCTAAAAAATAGCCACTGAGATCTCAACTGAGTGACAAAGTTAAGAAAAATGAACAGCTGTGAGGAAGACCTCCAGGGACTGTAGCACAAGAAGCAGAATTATTCATGTGATAGTTCTTTCTGAAACACAGCTCAGTCATCAAATTCAGTTGAGTATTTCGTGAGTTTGTGCTGATGTGTTTTATGGACTTACATTTTATGGAGCATTTCATCTGAAGATTCAATGACTTTTATCAATGCCCACAACACTCCCAGTATTGATGGGAGCATGTTTCTGTGTTAAAATCCTAATTAAAAATGCAGCCCCACCTTTTATTAACACAATTGAATGAATAAAAATAACTTGCACAAATGCCTATATAAAACTCACCATAGTTTTGGCAGCTCAAAAAGAATTGAAGGCAGACGTGATGACAGAATAACTTTTGAAAGCATGGTAAGATTACTTTGCAGGTAAATACACCACACTAAAAGCCATGGGATCTGAGAAATTCAATCATTATTTCCTGCAGGATTAAGAGCAGTTTGCATGGATAGCAGTAAGTTCAACACAGTAATTCTAGCATTTAAAGCAAGTGACAACAGAAAGAGCTTCTTCAAATACATGG
>NW_010294732.1:0-461 GCF_000700745.2 Antrostomus carolinensis
CTCCTGCTTATGTTTGAGTTTTGCCAGGAGCGCCTTGTTCATCCATGTCGGTCTTTTCCCCCCTTTGCTCAAATTCTTGCACACAGGGATGCATTGTTCTTGAGCCTGGAGGAAATGGTGTTTGAATATTAACCAGCTCTCTTGCACCCCTCTTCCTTCAAGGGTCTGATCCCATGGGATTCTTCCAAGAAGGTCCCTGAAGAGGCCAAAGTTAGCTCACCTGAAGCTCAGGGTTGCAGTCTTACTTACTGCCTTGATTCCTCCTAGCAGGATCCTGAACTCCACAATCTCATGATCATTACAGCCAAGGCTGCCCCCAGCCTTCACATCCCCAACTACTCCTTCATTATTTGATAGGACAAGGTCCAGCAGCACTCCTTTCCTTGTTGGCTCTTCAGTCATTTGTGAGAGAACATTATCATCAATGCGTTCTTTGATTGCATTTGACTTGCAGTGTTATT
>NW_010294733.1:0-13961 GCF_000700745.2 Antrostomus carolinensis
CACACTGAAGTGGGGGAAGAGTGTGAGGAGTGGTCCCCCTGAGGAGGAAGGAGAGTCAGAAATAACATGTGATGAATTGACCATGACTCCCATTCCCTGTCCCCCTGTGCTGCTTGTGGGGAGGAGATAGAGAGTTCAGGAATAAAGTTAAGCCTGGGAAGCAGGGCGGGGGTGGGGGCAATTAAGCCTGGGAAGAAGGGAGGGGTGAGGAGAAGGTGGTTTAAGATTTGGTTTTATTTCTCATTACCTTTCTCTGATACAATTGATAATAAATTAAACTAATTTCCCCAAGTCGAGTCTGTTTTGCCCATGATGGTAATTGGTGAATGATCTCTCCCTGTCCTTATCTTGACCCATGAGCCTTTCATTATTTTTCTCTTCCCTGGCCTGCTGAGGAGGGCAGTGATAGAGCAGCTTGGGTGGGTACCTGGCATCCAGCCAGGGTCAACCCACCACAGTTCTGTAAACTGTGATATGAAAGCAAAGAGCTTCAGTTTTTCACTGTCATGGTTTGATATTGCAGTAATGCGATTGGCTTCACCAAAACTTCCAAACACTCCTGTGGATTAGTGTGGTGGGTTGACCGTGGCTGGCTGCCAGGTGCCCATGAAGCTGCTCTTTCACTACTTGTCCTCAGCAGGACAGGGGGGGAAAATATGATGAAAAGCTCATGGGTCAAGATAGGGACAGGGAGAACACTCACCACTTACCATCATAGGCAAAACAGAGTTGACTTAGGGAAATTAATTTAATATATTGCCAATTAGTAGCAGAATAGGATAGTAAGAATTAAAAATAAAACTATACACTTTCTGCCCACCCCTCCCTTCTTCCAAGGCTCAACTTCACTCATGACTCTTCTCTTTCCTCCCCCTGCATGGCACAGGAGAATGGGGGTTGTGGTCAGTTCGTAACACTTTTATCTCTGCTGCTCCTTCCTTGTCACAAAAAAACTCTTTCCCAGCTCCAGCGTGGGGTCCCTCCCATGGGAGATAGTCTTTCATTAGCTGCTCCAGTGTGGGTCCTTTCCACAGGGTGCAATCCTTCAGGAACAGATTGCTCCAGCATGGGTCCCTCATGGGTCACAAGTCCTGGCAGAAAACTTGTTCATGTGTGGGCTCCTCTCCACAGGCTGCAGTGCCTACCAGGAGCCTGCTGCAGCACAGCCTCTCCATGGGGTGGATATCTGCTCCACCATGCCCCTCCATAGCTGCAGGGGGACAACCTGCGTTACCATGGTCTTATCCTGGCTTTGCAGGGGACTTTCTGCTCTGGTACCTGGAGCACCACCTCCTTCTCCTCTCACCTTGGTGTCTGCAGGGGTATTTCTCTCACATTTTCTCACTCCTCTCACGCAGCTGCTCTGCAGTGTTTTTTACCCTTTCTTATACATAAGTTATTGCAGAGGTGCCACCAGCATCACTGATGTGCTCAGCTTTGGGCAGTGGTGGATGTGTTTTGGAGCTGGCTGAAGCTGGCTCTGTCTGACATGGGGACTGCTCATGGTGTCTTCTCACAGAAGCACCCCTGCAGCCCCCACCCCAGTACCAAAACCTTGCCATGTAAACCCAGTACAAACAGATTAATATATAGTGAGAATTACACTTTCAGTACACGGGAAGAACCCTGTGGGTGAATTCTGATGTTGTCCTTCTTTATGGAAGCATCTATGTGAGTTTATCCATGTTTCACTGGAGTCTTTCATTACAAGATGAACTTGGAGGAGAAATTATGTTATCTGATACTCTATTGTAATCATCCTTCTGACTGCAGAAGGTTAACTCTAGAGTACTTTCTAGTAAGGCCCTTTTGCCCATCTGTGGTGCTGTGGTAAAGTTCATTAAGCTTCTCTGCCTCAGGGAGGATAATTGTACGCCTGCAGTCTGAAGGGCACTTTTCCGGCATTCCACACATTACCCCTTCTCTGGGTATGTCTCAGGTCATTCCGTGTGAGCCAAGGCATCACTGCAGGGTTGTTTATATCCATTCTTTTAAGATGGAGGGAGGGAAGAGGGAATTCTTTGTGAAGGGCTGTTTCAGGTTGTGGGCACAGAACAGAGCTGCAGAGTTTTAGGCATGAACCCTGGCGTGAACTGCAACACATTAGTGGTTTACAGCCAGGCTTTGGGAGCTCTTTGTTGGGGAAGGAGAGAATTGGACAGCCAGGGCAGTGAGAGGTAGGCACTGGAAAGCAGAACAGATTTAGCCCTGATGTATCCATCTGGACATTTTATCTTCTCATGCCATGGATAACTTTTTTTTCATATTCTCCAAAGGAATACTGTATTGCTTTACTGGGAGACATCTGAGAAAGGCAAAGTAAAAGTGAGTGTCTACTTCTCAGCACTCTGTACTGAATAATTACCAAAAGTGGAAATTGACAAGAATTCAAAGCTGACACTATTTCATAATATTTGGTGGGTTCTAGATAAATTCCTTTATCAGTAGACTAGCTAACAGAAACATCTTCTAATTAAGGGTTTTAGTGCAGTGAAAGCTCTTTTCCACTCCAATCCTTTACTCTTAATGTCAATGTTCCATATTTTGCAAATGTCTTTCCAACCAGTACAGCCGATAATAATCACTTTGTTTTTTTTAATTTCATGTAATGCACTGGCTTTCATTTCTTTTCATGTCTCCTGGCATTAGGTGGAGTGGATTTCTCCTTTGTGCCATTGCAATGCTCCTTGTGATATTTCCCATGTTTACCTTTCCGAAAAAGCTCCCTCCTCGACATAAAAAAAAGAAAAAGAAAAAGAAGATGAACTCTGATGATGTTTCAAGTGATGATGAAGTCATGAAAGAGAAAACAAATAGCAAAATACAAGCAGACAGTGCAGTTCCTGCTTCTATGGGATTTGGAAAGAATGTTAAAGGTGAAGTTCATTTTTAATTTTTCAGTGCTTTAAATTCTGTATACATGGTCAGCTAGGGTTATGTGAATGCAATTGAAGGCTGAGTTTTGACAACCTGTATTTAATATTATGTTTTGCTGTTGAGATTTTAATAGATGTCTGTCCTCTAAAATTACAAAATACAGTGTTAGACATCCATTTATTTAAATTATTGAAGTGTTTAATGTGCATTTGTAACAAACAGGTAGCCTATTTCGTATAGTTACAGGACCTCTATTACCAGACATATTTGTGCACCTTACAGTTTGTAACTGTCATACTTGGTTTAAGCTGTCCTTCACAGAATAAAGCACTCTTCTAAAATATAAGTGAAACAAGTAAAAAGAATTCTAGTATGGCAGTTCAGTTACATTCATGCATTTGGGTAAGTTAATTGATAAAGATTATTTGTTTCATGTTCCTTTCCTGGCTCTTTTGTGCTACAAGGTGCTTATTTTCAGAAGGCTAGGACAAATGAAACCTGTTCTCATTTTGAAGCAAGAAGACATCGAAAGATTGACAAGTAATAGATATTTTTATTTAATTCAAGAAGTAAACCATTAATGTTAAATCCAATAGTAAGTAGTAATCATCGATAAAATGCCATGGGAAGAAGGGCATTGTTAAAAATGAGTTAATGGGAAGGGTATACATTTGGAGTTGACAATATAGGCTTAACAGTGTCATAATATTGAATAGTATAGGACAAAAATGAATGTGTCTTATTGCTGCTGTGTTGTCAATGCTGTTGTGTCCTCCTTGGATTCCATGATACGAATGCTGGCTGTGCCATTTTGTGGTAGCCTGATGAATGTAATGGGACAAGGAGAAACCATGAAATGTCATTTATACCATTAGATGTAACTTGAACTCAAAATAAGAGTTTGTTGATGTGAAAATTAGTTTTGCTTTTGCATTGGATCTCAGTCCAGGATATAATGATTGCCATATATTTTAATGACACATTTATGATCGCTCTTTATATTTAAGCAAGGCTTAGCAAAAGTAACGTGCTGGTTTTAGACTAAAATAAGTGTAATTCTAAATAAATAATGTTTGCCCATGTGCATATTGATTTGCTTTACATTGCATTTACATCTGTACTATTTCTGTGGAAGGAAACAAAAAAAACAGGACACCAGAATCTGCTTGTGGTGATTTTATTAGCTTAAAACCAGCATCTTAATCAAGGCACAGAGCAAGCAAGGTAAAACCGTAATATCGGATATTTCAGAACAGTGTTTTCCCTTTGTTATCAATGTAGCTAAAAGAGTGGTGGAGAAGCAAGAAAAGCATGTTGTCCACTTCCTTCTAATGAATCCTCTCTATTCCCTGTATTTGTGAGTACCTGTACATAATGTTTTCTCCTAAATCCATAAAACTAGCTGTTTTCTTTATTTGCCTTCAAGTCTCCTGGCCTCTGAATAGCAAAAGTAGTTCAGGACTACTCCTGTCAAGGTTTTCTCACTAACTTAGGGAAGTGTGAAGGGGGAATTCAGTCTTTGCTGGGCTCCTTCCTAATCATTGCAGGCAATGTCACAGCAGAGGGACTGCTTCATCCTGTAGGTGTGCCTGGAAAAGATACAGGTATTCAGACAAACTCTGCATCTGGATGAGTTTTCTGATGCTGGTTCTCTGTTTCTGTACATTGTTTCACCTTCCAGGTCATCTTATGTCACTACAGGCATAACAGATACACAGAAAACAAGTGTAGTCTTAGGAGAATATTTCCTAGTACTTTCTCTCACAAAAATAAAAACTACTGTATATCTCATTTTAGCATTTTTTTTTTTTAACTATATCTGCCTACATGTGTACCATACTTTCTACCAAATCCTATATTAATATATCAGTGGAGCCACCACATTAGAGCTTCTCATATACAAAACTTCATTTTCTCTAGAGGAGAAACTTCACCATGTGGAACAGCGAAAAGCAGCATTGTATTATAAGTGATTATAAATGATACCAAAGGAGTTGAGATAACGCAAAGAAAAGTAGCTGATAATAGCTTTCCCATTAGGTGTCATTTACCCTAGTAAAGAGGGCCTGCAGCAGGAGTGCACTATCATTTAATTATTTTTCAAGTTTAAGTGGGCTTTATGGAATGTGATCATGCCTCAAGGTTCTCAGTTGAGGTAATTTCATTTATAATGGGAAGGAAAAAAGGATCATGTGTCTAAGTCATTTAGCATTGCTTCTTCTGAGATGCAATGTACATTTATACCTCCCATTGAATTTCAGGGCTTCATCCTTTTATAGTACGATGGGCAGAAACTCCACTTAGGCAGTAGCCGGGAGACTGATGATTTAGTAGGTCACGTCTTCTGTTCTGTACTAATAAATATCAGTGTTGTCATAGTCTGCCATGACAGAGGTCAGTGTCATTAAATCTGTAAAGTCTGTGCAGCTTTGGTAAGGAAAGTCTCAGGGAAGAAGCTGTTTGTTTTCATCTTCTGATATGCTGTTGTCTTACCTGGGAAGCCTGGCAAAATGATTCTTGTTCTGCTGTAACTTGCCCCAATTTCATGTAAGTTAGTTCTCTAGATTAATGAAAAGGCATTGAGAAGGCATGATGGGAGAGGGCTAGGGTCCTTTCTCCTGCAGTGGCTGCCAGTATAGGCTGAATAAATAAACCAAAACTGGCTCCAGCTGTAAACCTCCAACTTCAGTGACCTGAGCTTTATTTTGGCCCATGGTAGAGCTGAGATCAGATAAAAATTCTAATGTATCTTTGCTTTTTCTCATGTTTCAAGATGCAAGGGCTTGGAATTCAGTCTTTTCCTATTTATGTTGCAAGTAAACAATGTGAGAGAGAGATTACTTCTGATGCAAGTATCAAAAATATTAAATAAAACTTTTAATAGGTCACAGGAGGAAGCAAGTTGGATGCAGTTTATTGGGAGAAATAGAAGTAGTGTAGATAACATGAGCTAGAGGAGATTTATAATGAAGAAGCCACGGTTCAATCCCCTACATGCAGATAAATCATGAACCTAAGCAGACAAAACAACTGTTTTCACCTATTACGTGGATACCCTTAGGGTTTTGTCTATGGAAATGGTATCTGCAGGCCCTTTTACTTGCCACTATAATGAAACTTACTGTGCAATTGGATAAAGGAGCGGTGTAAAGAAAACCAATGTCTATATTATCTAAAATGTACTGATCTAATCTGAAGGATATTAATGAATTACACGTATTTTGTAGTCTTTGGTTTTCTTTTTAACATTTTGAGTTTTGTCCCTATGCACAGCCCTTTCTTAAATGTGGAGTATTCCTATCTGCCTTTTCATGTCTACCAGATGTCGTATGCCTTTCCCAGTCAGTCCCTTCCAGGCACTGAGGCAGGATAATAACACTTGTCAGGGCATCAGCAAAGGTAAAAAACTGCTGAGAGGCTCGTTGCTGTAGGGTAAATCCACTGAAGTGTTCCTTCATCACAGGATCTGAACTGGAGTTTTTGCAGTACCCGAAGATGAGTTGGCAGGGATTGGAAGAGGAGGAGGAGACAGTGGGCTGTGTGCGGAGGCACTTGGTGAGCACTGTAAATGTCAGGGACTTCAGCAGAGCGTGGGCTGGAGATCCTGCTGTGCCACTGACCTTGAGCGAGTCACTCCCTCTTCACCCTATCTCAGGCCATCTTGAAGAGCTCAAAATAGAAGAGGTTGGCATGGCCCTGTGCAGTGATGAGCAGTGTTAGCTGGAGCCTCGAGGGGCTGCTCTAAACCAAGTTAGCAAAAGTAATAATCAGATCAAACTTGCTCCAAACCTCCCTACTCCTCATGGGATGTTAGAGGCTGTTCAATGGTCTGGCCACCACCCAGGTAATTGAGGCACGTACTGAAAATGCTTGAGGAATCAAGTTGAATAAGGTTGTTTGTATGGTATGTGAGTAGATGATGGAATGAAATACATGGCAAAATATTATTCTAGAATTTTGTGATTAGCTCCATGCAGAATATATTTGAAGTAGTTGTGTGTGACTAAAAATGCATGGTGTTAAACAAACCAGAAATTCTGTCTCAAATCTTGGCTCTACCTTGTACTGTGCAAGAGTAGAAGCTGCCCAAGACCTCAGTGTGGAGGCAGCCTCCTTCAAAGCTGCAGACTTGGGTAGTGCTGTCCAGGCTTGCAGCACCAGCACAAAAGAGGTTCTTTGGCTAATATCTGTCTCACCCTTACAAGGGGCTTCATTGGCGGGCTGCAATTTGACAGTTCTGTGGACTGGGGTGGTTTATTCCCCTGGTATTCATTTCACAGCCTTGGGCTAGATGCAAAGGAACACGGATGAAAGAAAATATATTGAATTATGAAAAAGGAGGTGAAGTCAGAATTATTAGAGTTTTTACTGAAATTCTGTTTATAATGCTTTAAGAGAATTGCTTAGAGCAGTAGTTATTAATATTTGTATTGCTTGCAGATTTTTCTTATGCTTTTCCCTTACCATGAATCAAGCAGTGGTCCAGCATACTAGTGAAAGAAAATGAATACTGACAAGATAAGAGGTTGTGGAGTCTCCATCTCTGGAGACATTCAAGACCCACCTGGACACCTTCCTGTGTGATCTCATTTAGGTGTTCCTGCTCCAGCAGGTGGATTGGACTAGATGATCTTTCGAGGTCCCTTCCAATCCCTAATATTCTGTGACTCTGTGATAAAAAATACTGTGAAAGACCATGAAGGGAAGAAAATTGCCAACAGAGTAGCAAACCGGTCCATCAAGACAGGTTTCAGTTTACTCTTATTTACATACTAGGTTATTTAAAAAAAAAAAAAGAAAAAAAAAAAAGGGAAGAAGATGAGGATGTTTAAGATTTGAATTACCATACAGAAGAGTAAATGTGTTTGCAGCCATACTAAAAGGTCATTTCAGTTTTAGATTTATTTGTTCGAATGACAGGATGAGGGAAACTACAAGTTCTTACAGGTTTGTTTCTGATGCACACTTGCAAAATCAAGAGATGTTTTTTGAAGACCTCCTAAAAATCAGGTGACAGGTTTAATGATGGCCTTGAAATCAAAGCCTAGGCCAATGGCTAGTCACACAAAAATAATGTGTTATTGAAATGTTTTAAATGCATGATTGATTTTGTGGTACAAAGGATCCTTAAAGTTTTGTTCTTACAGGTTTGTTTCTGATGCACACTTGCAAAATCAAGAGATGTTTTTTGAAGACCTCCTAAAAATCAGGTGACAGGTTTAATGATGGCCTTGAAATCAAAGCCTAGGCCAATGGCTAGTCACACAAAAATAATGTGTTATTGAAATGTTTTAAATGCATGATTGATTTTGTGGTACAAAGGATCCTTAAAGTTTTTAACATTAGAAAGATGTGAGATACTTATAATGCCTTTTTATTATAGGTTTTTAAATTCAGAAGTGCAATACACGTTCTGTCACACAGGATTTGACTATAATCCTAGGAGGAAATCGGGGAAGAACTAACTCTAAATATCTATTTTTATTTGAAAATTTCTTACTGTGTAGCAACTTTTGCTTGTATGCCAGACAGTTGCCCTTTATAAGTCACAAAGTGCTTCAACCCTCAGCTGCTCCAGGTGGTAATAATATCTGTTTTATTTGCTGCCAAAAATTACAGTAATCAGCAGAGCTGTTCCCTGAAGAATCCTTCACATGGGTGTAAGAGAACTTGTGCTTATTCCAAGGCACAGAGTTTTATCTATTTATCAGTAGAAATCCAATTTGAAAATACTAATTAGTTTTGAAATTAATAATGACCTTTAGACTGAGTGCTCAGATGAGATGCAAGTAGGAGTCAACAGATAGTGCAGCTGTGCATCTGAACACCAGAGCAAAGTGTTCATTAGCTCTGCAGTTTTTTACCAAATTAGTTCTTCAGCATCTTTAGATCAAAAATTCTAAACCAGACATTTTCCTGAAGCTCAGTTTTACCACAGAGACCTAAATTTACCAGGTATTATGATATTTGGACTAAACCCCTTGAAATAATAGATTAGCGAAGATCTTGGACTCAGCCCTTGGCCAAGGACTTCTAACTTATTTCTACAAAGAACACTTATTTCATCATCCTAATAAAATTATACTTCTCTCTGTCATGTCCAGTCTTCTGAAAATTACTGTCTTCTTATTTTATTCCATATATTTTCAGCACAGGTGAGCAGCTGCCACCAAATAGCTCAGTTTCCAGCAGGGACCAGTCCTGGCACCCTGTTACAGGGGTAGAAGCACTCAATCCTGCACCTTGTTCCCAGGAAATCCTGCTACAGCTGCTCCACTGCAGCCCTGTGGCAGCTGTTCTCTTAAACTGCCTCATCTAGCCCCTTGAGAGGCTTTGCCAAAGCTGGGTTAGGGCATCTTGGCTCTTGCCTTTTGGTTTCTTTTTGCATGTCAGCTCCCATCAGCTAACTCAACCCAAGTCAACCCAGAAATAGACACAAAGCCAAAGCTGATGAGGTTTGAGGGCTGACATCTGATGGTATTATAGCTCTCATTTTTTTTTCTCTCTCTTTCGTTTCCTTTTGAATGAGGTAAACTTTGATCAGCTGTATTTTGAACTTACAACCTATTTGCCAATAGGTACTGATATATTTTGTTTTTATACTTGCTACTGTAATGTAGTTTCTGAAGGTGTACAGTTGAGTTACAGTTTCTGTATATTTGTGTTGATATTATATGGTCACATGCTCCTGTTATCTTGTTTCGTTTCTGTTCTTCTATTGCAAACAGTGCCACATTTTAAAAAAAAATGTAGGTGGTAAAAAAACATTAAGATTTGAATATATGAATACTTCTTAATATGATTTATTCATGGCGTATTTCCACCAAATTTTGTATTTAACGTTTAATATGTTTCTTCACAGAGGCAGCAAGAGAGCATTTGACTACATTAAAATTATAAACCCTCTACTCATAATGAATTCAGTATAAATTTTGACGACTGTCATAAGCTAAGTCTGGATATGGTCAGACAACTTAAGTGCTAATTTGCAGCCTGACAAGTTTTGACATGACGAGAGTCTGAATTCTGTTTGCTTTTATACAGATAACCTACTGGAGTCAATGGAGAAAGTGAGACTAGATTTTTTTTTTTTTTATTTGACAACTTTTAACATCCATAAAATTCTCATTCGGGAGTTCTTACTCTACATGTTTTATTTCTAATGGGTGCTCTTGTAGTTGAATTCAATGAGCTTTGATTCAAACAGTGTTCAATTTCTGTACAAAGTGAAAGCAAATGAAAAAACTCAAACCATAGTGGGTTAGATATAATAGTGGAACAGAAAATCTGATCTTGGTAGAAGCACCAAGGGAAAAAAAAATGTTGAAAATCACACCGTCTAATCTGAAAAAAAAAAGTCTTGAATAAAGTTATCATCATGTTGTGATGATAATTTGACATGACTACAGGACTGAATTAAGTGTTTTAAGTGTTTCTTTTAACTGCAGTGCTGAATTTCATGGGGTTTTTATATTTAATTTGAGGATAACTACAACATCTGTGAATACTTTTTCAGTTTAAGTTAATGATGTGCTCTCATTTTTAATTGATTGTTTTATCCCTTCTGAGAATATGAAATGGGTTGTATGTAAGGTGTGTTGAGATTCCTTGATATCACTGACATCACTTTTTACAGTATGCTTTGTCTACATCTATTGTAAATACTTTTAAATCATGTAGAAAAATGTTTAACTAAAAATCTTTAAGTTCCCTTTTCATATTATAGTATTATTATCCCAGCTTCCAAGTGTGGTCCTTGGAGAGAGAGCAGGGGGAGTATGTGATCTGTTTTCCTCCTGTGGAGTGCAAAACTCAGTATTGTCTCTTCAGTAGAGTGATATGCATTATCTCCATAGAGAATTTCAAAACAATATGTCAGAATAATTCCAAAATCACTACATTTTATTGCTGTTTTTCTTTCATTTATAGTGTTACTTTGTAGATCCTGTTTCTTTAGATGGTTTTGTTAAAGCAGGCCTCAGTTGTGTTTGTGGGCAATGCAGTGTGATAGGGTAAGAGCAGACAGCGAAGATTTCAGTCCCAAATATGCACTCTCCCTTCCGCTTAGCAAATGCAGCCAGATGCTAGCAAGCCATTATCGTCAGCCCCTCTCAAAGAAAATCAGTTTGTTTTGTTTCAGTTTGCTTTGTTTCTTGCTCATTATTTATAACATTCATTTGTCATTTTTGTCATTTTATAGAGCTTCCAAGAGCAGCTGTCAGGATCTTAAGCAACATGACATTCCTTTTTGTGAGTTTGTCATACACAGCTGAGAGTGCCATTGTCACAGCCTTTATTACCTTCATTCCCAAGTTCATCGAGTCACAGTTTGGCATCCCAGCTTCCAATGCCAGCATCTACACTGGTAAGGCACTGCCACGTAGTGTAACATCGAAAGGGTTGGCGTTCTTTGACTAATAAAATGAATCAATGTAGGAATGAACCAAAAACTTTTGTGCTTGTTTGTAAGGACAGGTGATTGGATCCCACCTTGTGTATTTGCTCATATTCAAATTCAGGCTGTTTTGTGATGTTTGCTATATGTATTTAGTAAGATATGAACCCATTTATATTGTTAAAGGGATGGGGTTTTTTTGCATAAGCCTAGACAGACACTTTCTAATGTGTTAATGGTCTTCAGGGAGGAAAAATGCAACAAAAACAAGCTAGAAAACCAACAGACATTACTGCAACTTGTGTGGCTTAAAAGATCTTTTAAAGCTCTTCTTATTTTTTGTGAATTCTACTTTGTCTTTGATCTTTAAAATATCCTAATTTTTCTTTTCCCCCAGTGACAAGTAGTTTATCTGTCCATCCTTCAGTTATCTCTCCCCTCCGGGCTTGTGGTTTTCTACTTAGTTACTTATTAACATTGAGTGCATAACAATCTAGTCTAGTCAGGAGAACTCCCCAGATCCTCTCACACCTGTCATTTCAGGTCTGAGACCCCTCTTTTGCAGGTGTGGCACTTCCACTGCTGCCACAGCAATGTACAGCCAAGTCCAACTTCTAACAGAGCTACAAACTACAAAATTTTAAGCTTCCTACTGCTTTGTGGGAGGGAGAAATGGGACTTTTCCTAGGGAAAGGAGCCAAAATGTTCTGCAGAATTGGGGCCCATGTTATGCAGATCATCTCCCTTCTCTCCTAGCTGCATCAGACACTTATCTTTATAAGTATCTTTTCAGCTTCTCCCATAGTGCTTGCTTCCCATATAGAATAGCTGCTAATTGCTGGGCAGGTTAGTTCTTTCCTCCCCTATACTTCCAGTTATTGCACCTGAGAAGGAGTGATGGAGTGGAGAGTGAGTTGTGGGATCAGGGCTGAAGTATAAGGTGAAGCTGCCCAGGGGCATCAGTGAAGGAAAAGACAAAAAGTAGTAGAAGAAAGAGAGACAAAGACACAGACACCTCACATGGGAATAATTTGTCACCTGCAGTGGCTGGAAGAAAAGCGAGAAGTCTTTCTAGAGTGCAGAGGAGAAACATCAGAGAAGCACCATGTGATGACTTCTATTTGAGAGGTTGCTGGGATGACATTTTCTTCAGGGCATGAAATCTTTGTGTTCTCTATATAAGGAGGAAACACTGACTGAAGCCTAGGGTAGCTACACACATATAGGAGTTTCGCTGTAATGAGCCTTGATGGGATTGCTGCTCTGTAATTCACTTTGTTCTCAGGATAAACCTGAAACAATCTTGCCAGACAAAATATTCAACAGCTAGTACATTAAAAGAGGAAGAAATGACATAACCCTATCCAGGGTGTGCAGCTATTAACATCTGTTGTTTTCCCTGTTATAAATTGCTTGAAAAAGGCTATTACAATGAACCAGAAAATGAAATATCTGAAGCTGGATGTGCAACACAGACAAGTGAGCACTGCTTCCACAACCCCAACTCCTAAACTTAGTGTTAAAGTCAACAGTTGTTATTAATTTTATAAATTCTTTTTGTAGGAAAAATGGGAAAAGGAAACTTGGAGATTCTGTATTAGATTGCTGCTGGCTAATCTAGCAAAAAATATGTCCAGTTTATGACCTCCTTGTTAGCGAAAGAAGGACTTACATGTTATTTTATATTACTACTTCTATAGTTCATATGTACATTGCCAGCTGAGTACATTTGCTTGCTGAATCTCTTTGTGTTACTGATATAAATTTTTTATTGGTCATCTTCTTTGTCAGTTCATAAGCAGGAATTCTTTAAGTCTCATTTTGTTTCTGTTTTTAAACAAACCTAGCATTAATCATCACCAAAAATGCTGTGTGCCAAGCTTCATGTCCTGAACTTGCGCATCTTGTGCTGCAGTCTTGTCTTGTTTGGAGCTTTGTTTTCCATATGTAGAGCAGGTGGCATTCAGCTTCCAGGCTTTCTCAAGTCCAAAAAAAAAAATGAACTTTGACTTTTGGTTACAGGTAGATCTTAGAGAAATACAGGTTGAAGTTTCAGGTGCTTTGCTAGTGCATTTACTTGTGAAAGAGAGTTACAATTCAAATAACTCATAATTGGAAGAAGTGCACCCTATATATTATAAAGCACCTCCGGTAACTTCTGCTGAAATGGTTATAAACACATTGGATCTACCTTTATTTCTAGAACAGATGTAACAAGTATCTCAGGCAGAATTGGTTTGAAGATGTCCACGGTATTCCCTTTCAAAATGTAACCCACTTAGCAGATATTGCAGTTTTCCGTTCCCAGACTATAAGTAGCTGTTAAGATCATCTTTTGCTGCTGTGGAAAGCCTCCAGTGCCGCAGCGTCCTGACAACAACAAAAAGGGCAAAGCTCGAAAATTGCTGACTGAAAGCCAATATTGCCTCTGAGCACTGTACCCGGGAGTGTATTTGGCACACGCACAATTCCTGTAAGCCAAACTGTCATTATAAAATGAAGGAAAGTGCAGCACAACAGCTTAGTATCAGATCTTAAGCTTTATTCCTCTAAATGCCTTTGAAAAAGAAGAATGCATGTCCTGATTAGATGTACATGCTTTGCTTTGCCCTAGAAGCTCCTCTGGAAGGGCACTTGTAGTAGCTGCATTTCTTTGACAGTACATCAATTCTAATTTCACATCCTCTGT
>NW_010294733.1:13996-73851 GCF_000700745.2 Antrostomus carolinensis
AAGGCAAAAGAAGTTGTCAGACTTCCTGAAGTGTAGGAGCGAATGAGTGCTTCTCTCTGCTGCCTTCACCACAAACAGTGAAATCTGCTCCTGCCCTTCCACTCTCTCCCAGAGAGAGAGTTTGTCCATCCTCAGCTCCACTTTGCATGAAGGAATCTGTCTTTCTGCTTCTTCTCTGTAGGGTTTCCTTTACCTTTCCATCCTCCTGAATGAGAGCGAGCCTTGGTGGGCAATTTGCTCATGTTCTCCTCATTTTTAATGTTCTGATCTTTGTGGTGTGGCAGAGGATAGATGAAAACAGCAGCGCAGTATAACTCACTAATGGAAGAACCACTAACCTAATGCCTCGCAAAATATTTACATGCTCTGTTTTGACAAGGTACTAGACATAGATGCACAGAGTCCCAGTTCCAGTGAAAGGCTTTTCCAATATCAGTACCTTCATGAGGACAAGAAAAAAAGGTAAATTCAGGTCCAAAAGAGGTTAAAAACGCAAAGCTAAGCTATAAGGTGGAAGGAAGAAGAATAAAATACTGAGGTTATTGTATCATCAGTAAGCGTTTACCTTGGGCTAGATCCTTAGTTCATATAACTGATGTAGCCATGGATTTGGTCCATGGAATTTGGTTCACCTGACAGGGGTGTTTTAGAAGGCATTGCAAGTGATCCCAGTCTGCCTTCTATGTGGATGTGGGCTTCTCACAGATTTTGCAGAGCAGGGTAGGCTGCTTTGGTAGACTCAGATGACTGAGTTACCGTTTTCACCCACAGAGAACATTTTCGGTGCAAGTGAAAGGATTTGCATTATTTCTTTCCCTCGTTTATATTCAGTCGTTGAAAGTGAGAGGTATAACAGCTGGAGAGTGATAACAGCTTTGAACTTTGTGAAAGTAATTTAATTCTCCTAGAAAGACTCATACATTTAAATTCTGCTCTTACAAGAAAGACTAGTTTTGAGTCTGAGAAGGGTTATTATTAAGAGTCTTCCTCATGAGATGACATTTTATTTTATAATGCCATTGGTGATGATAGTATAATTAAGGCAGCAACTATTTTTACTTCTTATTTTGCTTTCATGATCTCAATATTTTGGTAATATAATGTCCCCTTCACTTTTACACAAATTAGCAGAGAGTGAGAATGCTTTGCAATAATATTAAAGGTATTTGCAAGTCTTACTGACTTCTTTAAAAAGTAGACGAACATCTTTAAGAATTTGGATTATAAAGATTAGCTCCTTCTCCTTACATGCAGCTGCCAGAAGTTCTTCAAATCACGTATTTATGTGGAATGCATCTTTATTAACAAAGACCTTGTTTAAAGACTTTCTCACATGTCACTGAGAAGCAAAAGCCAAGGGAAGCGGAGAAGTGCAAGACATTCACTGACACCATCACCTCAGGCCCTGGGAAGTGAGGACAGCCTGGTGACATGTTGCTGAACTGCTACCTTATAACTGCAGCAACAGAGCGACAGAAATCTCATAGGCATGTCTTTTGTGTCTTAAACTTACCGTAATACTAATTCTAGTATCTTTATTTCTTTAATAATGTTTAATCAGTTTACACTCCACATGGCTGTGGTGAGATGAATGGGGCTGCTGATATAAGAAAGTGCTATTCAGCTTGATTAAAGTATCCAGAAGGCAGAATTTGCAGCTAGGCTCGTGTGTGCACTCACAAGTGGGAAGGCTTCTGGGGTCCTGTCTGAGGTTCACATTTGTGCTTCACTGGAATTAATCATGAGAGTAGGAAGAGGAAGGTTTGCGTCCAAATCTGGATTTCTTCAAATTTTCAGTAATTAAATTGGACCAATGTGTATCCCTTCTCTCCATTCTAAAATAAATACAAAGCAATGTTTCTGCTTGTAAGTACAATAGTTCTCTTATAGTGCTTTGGCTGCTGGTAATATCATAAGGAGGCTTTTATTAATTCTTTGACAACACTCCAGAGGTTTGAAAAGTCTGACTCAGTTTGCTAGGAGAGAATCAGACAATGGAGATCTTAGTGGAGCATTCATAGTCATCTAATTAGAGATGAAACTGATACTTATGTTTTATACCATTTCTATAGGCCCTGTTTTAATGTTGCTCGATTTTTTTTTTTTTAATTTTATTTTTTTCCCCCCCCAACAGGTGTGATTATTGTCCCAAGTGCTGGTGTTGGTATTGTCCTAGGCGGCTATATCATTAAAAAACTGAAACTTGGTGCGAGAGAGTCTGCAAAGTTGGCTATGATATGCAGTGGTGTGTCTCTGCTCTGCTTTTCAACTCTCTTCATTGTTGGATGTGAAAGCATTAATCTAGGGGGAATAAATATACCTTACACAACTGGGTAAGTATCTTAGAATCATCTGTGGCAAAACAATAAGGCTGATAAAGAAATGTAAAAAATGCCTATGGCTGATATGTTGGGGAAATCACATGCTCAAATGAGAATTTGGTGAGTATTGTGATATAAACACACACTGTTACTGTGTGGCCCTTTGGTTCTATAATGAAGCTTATGTAACAACTCACCTTTTCGAGGGATGGGAAAATGCATTAGAATGGACTTCAATGATTTTTACAGAAAAATAAGAATAATATCCTCTGTAAATTGTTAAGAGTTAAGTTGATGTTTCAAAATGTTTTCTGCTCATGGAAGTTGTGAAAATACTAAAAGGATTATAAAGATTATTTCTGAATAGGTTTGCTTATTATTGCCATAATAGTGTGTTAGGTCTACAGTCCCTATTTGAGAGGAATCCCTTGGACACATGATATCAACATTAACAGTGTGCACTGCTTCTGAACCCCTTACTAGTTGTATGAATGCCTTCCAGCGCTTGCTGGGTCATCATCAAGACAAGGACTAGATCATAACCCTTAAAGGTATACTGAGAATGAACAAGGCTGTCATGAAAAAGGTGTGGATGTCAGAAGGTATGGTCGATTAGGGATTTAGGCTATGACAGTAAGAAATGCATGGAAGGGCATTTTAAAAAAATGAGGGATATTTGGAAGGAAGACAGTGTGGTAAAAGTTGTGAGGAGGTGTTTCACTGGAAGGTAATTCCTCAGAAGCCTGATCATGAGCTTTTCTTTCTTATTTTGAGGTTTGGAAGACAGTGTAGAAGAAGTGCAGAGCAGGAAAAGAGATAATCATATGGGGAAAAAAGAACTACAGTAGGGCAGTGAGCAAGCCAAGAGAAAAACAGAGTGGAAAAATGGGATGCAAAGGGGGAAGAAAACAGGCACTGTTTGCACATAGAATATTTCGCACTGCGTGTTGGTGGGTGTTACTATACTGATGTCAAACCCTAATCCTAGAGCAAGGAGAACCAGCAACTGAAAGTCATGAGCTAATGGAAAGCTGGTTTACTCCTTTGTATTCTTAATATCTAGAGTTAAAGCTTGGTGCTGAGCAGCTGACTGTAGAGGGGAGTAGCACGGTGACATATCCTCATCTGAGCATAGTGTGCTGAAGAAGGAGAGAATGGGGATGGGAAGGGGATGGAACGTTTTGACTGTCTACCTGCTATTGACATTTGTGACACCCTGTGGGGACAGATGAAGAAATGAAAATTAATAGGAAGTAAAACATAAATTTTTCAGATGACAATTAATTGAACTGTGTGGCAAGTCAGAATGTCCCGATGTGGCTAATGAGAGGCTGTAGTTTTCTGTTTGTGAAACATACTATTTAAGTCTAGTTTTAAGTTGAAAATAAGGCAAACTACTGCTGTGTAACACATAACCTTCACACTGGAATTGTAAGAGTATTTGGCTTGGGGTTTTTTTTTTAGTAGTAATAACATTTGCAGTAAATGCATAGCATGAATTGAAACAGGCATCTATTCACAGCTGTTCTGAAAGTCTGCAGTAGCATTACTGCTTTGCCACCTTCATCTAATTGTTCTTATTGAGAAAAGAGGTGAGAGATGGCAATGGCAAAATTCTCGGAAGTGTTGAGGTATATCAACTCTTTGAAATCAGTAGAAAATCAGTATGCTTATACTGTAATGTCATCAGAAATTGAGAATTACCAGCATGTTTTAAAGCATGGTGCAGGAGTTTGCAGCCCCAGCCCTATATGATTTCTTTAAATGCAGAGATCAAATCCAAATTTATTATCAAAATTATAATAAGGGAACAGAACTACACATAAGTTCATCTTGAATATCTGACATGATAAACATTTTCTTGATCCTCACAGTCAATCATTTCATAACTGCAAATCATTTACTTGGTAGGCAACCCTTTAACTCGGACATTAGAGAGTGTTATTTTTCATGTAACAAAAAAGCATGCTTTCATTTTGAGGTTTAATAAAGCACATACTTCATTCTGTGGTTCCAGTACAGTGCAGCGTATGGGCATCAACACCAGTTCAACAGGCTGGATCGGGTAGGAGAAGTGCTTGGTTTGGAGTAAATGTCTTGCATGAGGTTCTACCTTAACGTGGCTATGCTGAGTCTGATGTCTGAGCTACCTGTGCTGGCAGCAATCCAGAGAGCTCAGCTGTACTGGGCAGTGTAGACAAACCCTGCAGGAGAATCTTCTCTGGACAAACACATTCATTTCTACTGTTCTTTTACATTTAAAAAGTTGTTTTTTTCTTTGATGAAATGAGCCATAAACCAGTACAAAGAAGGATAAGCTGGGATTTAGTTAACATAGAAGTATGTGCATACCAGTCCTCAGCAAAGTAGGCAATGATGTTTCATACCTCAACATTTTTCTAACTGTACCAGTTGTGAGGAAGTGGATGAGACCTGGAGGCATACACAGATTAGAATACATTTGCAAGGATTTTCTGCTGTTTTATGTTGGGCACAAGGAGTTTTGCCATTGTTGTGTGTCATCAGCAGTGCTGTTATCAGGAAGGTCAAGGGTTCCTCTGTATTAAACATCTCAGTGTTTTAGAACCTGTTATTCTGTGCCCCGACCACGTCTCTGAAAACGTTTGATATTTGAACACAGTGTAAGGACCCTTATGTCAAACTGTGATACAGTATCCCTTCTCTTGCCCTGTAACCAGCATCTGAATGGGAAGTCCTAAATTAGTGAATTCTCTCCTTGTCCAGAACAACTTTTGAAAGATCTCCAAGTAGGGAGACTTCACAGCCTCCCTGGGTCACCTGTGCCAGTGCTTGGTCACCCTCAGTGAAAAAGTGTTTCCTGACATTCAGAGGGAACCTCCTGTGTTTCAGTGTGTGCCCATTCCCTCTGGTCCTGTCACTGGCCACCACTGGAAAAAGTCTGTCTCTGTCCTCTGCACCCTCTCTTCAGGTATTTATGAACATTGATGAGCTGACCCTCAGCCTTCTTTTCTCCAGGCTGAACAGTCCCAGCTCTCTCAGACTTTCCTTGTAGGAGAGATGCTCCAGCACCTTAGAGGCCCTTTGCTGGACACTCTCCAGTACATCCATGTCTGTCTTTTACTGGGGAGCCTAGGACTGAACCCAGCACTGCAGTTGTGGCCTCACCAGTGCTGAATAAAGTGGAAATAGCAGAGATCAGCTGCTTTGGTTGTTTGCAGACCTGTCTTTTCCATGTTTTTGGGTATAAGGCAACTAAAACAGGCTCCATGGGAAGCTCACTCATAGTGACAGATTCCCGGATTAGTTCAAGTCCATCTCTCACATTTCTGGTATGTAATGAATCAAAACAACCTTTCTGGATTGCTTTCTCTTGTGTTGGTGCAATTAAGACTTAGTTAAAACATGCAATTAACTTACTGAGGCACTTCACATAAAAAAAAAAATAATTCCTTTCTTCCTCTTATACCACCAGTTTGGGTTTCTGTTATTCTTGTATCTCTTTCAGTCCAGTGAGCCAGTTGGATCCCTTAATTTGAAAACAGTGACTAATTGGATCAGAACAATAACAACAAAGCAGGAATCCAGCTAACACAGTGAGAGGGTCCCTTGTTTGACAGCTACACAAAAATTGCATCATTGCTGTGATTCCAGCTGCTGGCCAACAAGGAGTCTGCAGATCTCTGCCATCTAGAATGTCTTTCAATACCAAACCAAAAAGATTGCTATGAAATTAAGATAATCTTTTTTTATCATATAACCCAATATTAAGGTAATAGAAATTATGTGGTGAGGGGTTATCTCCTTGGTCCTGTAGGTTGCTACAGTGATCTAAATAAATATGAATAAAATCATGTGCAAACCAATTCTTTGTTTAGATGTACCAAAATATAGTTAGGCACTGTTTTTTTTGTTTTTGTTGTTTTTTAAAAAAATGCATTTCATTTAGATTGTAGCCTCCTGGGAAGAGGGTTCACCTGTGTGTGCATTGCCTGCCACCACAATGAGGTTTCAGTCCAAACCTGGGTGTCTGAAATAACAGGTCACAGCTCTAAAATACTCCAAGCAACAAATCTTGCCTTATGCTTTCCCTTTCCTTACTTTACTGCTATACCACAAGCCTTCCACAGAGTAGTAGCTGGAGAGGAGGATTTAGGAAGAAAAAAAAAAAAAAAAAAAAAGTTAGGAACTAGGGTCCCTTTTTTTATTAGATGTGACTAATGAATGTTTTCCTCTTTATTAGCTTTACCATCATCATGTCATGGAGCCACAGAACAGTCTCACCAAGAAGTGCAATTTGTTAGAGTATTCTGGATTTTGTCCCAACATACATTTAAGAAACTTGCAGTTGAATCTTATTAATGAAAGGAGCAGTGTCACTGTAATAGAAAGAATAGTTCAGGAAACACTGTTTGGAGCTGGTTTCTATTGGTGGGCTTGTGCACGACAAGTGTCCTTGGCTGCTCAAGTGAAGCAGCGCTGCAAGCTGACAGCATCTGCACCCACTGAAACAAGCAGGGCAGCTCTTTCTCAGACATCCTGTGTGTCTACAGCACTGGGGACAGTGAAACTAAGCTGCTTTTACCACAGGCCACCTCACAAGCAGGAATTACTAGCTTTGTTGCAATTTCCCTAAGAGCCTGTTCTTTCTGACTGATGCAGGTACATGTGCGATGTGCTTTGCAGTAATTCAGGGATCAATGCTCTGTTTTCCTTTGTGGAGAGTAAGCAGCCTCCCAGTGTCAGAAGGCAGGATTAGTAGAGTACTTTGGTTCAGGTTATTGCTGGAAAAGTACGTTCCTTCAAGAAAAAATGATCCCCTCCTGGGAGAAATCTGTTATAATATGTGCTATGTGGTAGAACACGTGATGAAAATGGGGTTACAGATATGCATCAGTAGAGATTTAATGTCCCCAGCTTCTGAATTCTTTCATTCTTTGTTAGTTTTCCATCATTGAAAAAGGAGTGAACAATGAGTGAACAGTGAAGGTAATAAAGATGAATGCATGAACCTCTTACAACTGTCTGATAATGAGCTTTTGGAAACAGTTAATAGATGATTTTGTCCATCACATGTTCTTGAAGGGATGGAAAAAAAAAAATCTTTGCATGCAAGGCATTTGCTGTAAACAACAAAAAAATCCCCCAAATAAACCTTAACAGTGATTTGCTGAAGTAGAAAAGGTGATGAAAGCTGGAGAGACACATCTTGTAGTAGCTTGTTATTAATTTGAGCATATTTGCTTTGTGTATCTGTAAACTTAAGGCTTCTTCTGGGACAAACAAAAAAATGCCCCTGAGATTAAATTATCATAGTGGTCTCAGTTCAGGTTCCAGTTTCATGTTTCTTGCATGTCTGATTTCATTCACCTTTATTTTTAAGCTGATTTCCCAACCTCTGTGTCGTGGTAACATTCAGCAGTGCAGCTGAAGCGAATTAGCCACGGAAGTGGAGCAGGGGAGTGGGCTGTCCTGCCTGGGCAACAACACGACCCACCTGCTGCTGCTGAGAAGAGTTTTACGTGATGGAGGGAAAAGAGGTCATAAGAATGCGTTTCTCAGGGTGGGAGAGGTTGGAGAGAGGAACTTGATCTGTGCCTTTCCCTGCAGCCTGGGCTGGAGGGTCTCCCAGGCAGGCTGGGGAGCTCACCCCAGGTATTCAGGCATCTGGGACATCCAGCTCAGCAGGCTGCCAAGGGGCTTGTGGAACTCCAGAAATGCTGCCTCTCTTGCTGGTGTGAAAAACTTCTGTCACGGTGCTGCTGAAATCAGTATGTTCCCAAGGAATGTTTTGATGATTTAGTGTTTTCCATTGGATAAAAGGTTCTGTTGAGACATTACTGGGAAAGTCTGCCTGTTGCTATGTGACATATTGCTTCATACCATTTCTAGAATCCTGTGTGATATAATAAGACAAGTTTCAGCTGATAGCTAAGAAGGCGACAGAACCAATATCAGTCCTGGATATTTAATTTCCTGCTCAAGCTGCAACTTGTTTCTGAAACTGTGCCTTGTTTGTTTATGGCACAAGAAAGAAAACACTCACAAAGGCTTTGGTTAACACCCGGCTAGACCATAAAGTGTAAAGTAGCTCCAGGAGCCAAATTTGTGAACCTGATTTGTGTGATCAGTAGACAGTCAATAAATATTTAATAGCTACTTAGTAACATTTGATTGACTGCAAAAGTGCCCAGCTGGAAAGGCAAGCATATTCAGCAAAAGCAAATAGGGGTGTATAAACACATTAGAAATCAGTCAACTGGAAGCCACTAAGCAGCAGTTGTACTGCTTACTGTCACTAATGACAGGAGGTGAGGTGATGGATGACACAGTTGACACTCACTGTGCATTGAGTGGCTCCTGAGCTTAGTCTCTGAGCTATTTGGATGTAGAAGATGGGAGCAGTAGAACATCCCTTGTGGTCCATGAGGTAGCTGGGTTGCAGAAAGTCTGATTCTAGCTGTTTATCTTTACAGTGGTCCTGCCCATGCATTACAGATGTGAAGACAAGCAAACAGCAGCCCTTGTGGGGCTCTGCAACCATGACGGTCTGTGAGCATGTGTACAGGATCTTGGGGGTGCAGCCACAAACTCAATCTAGATTCCTGTTCAGCTCCTGCCTGGCTGAGGAGATGCTAAAATTCACTGGATATCTACTGATCTGCTAAGAGGAAAAATACTTCATCTGGTCTTAAACAGCAGTGGCCTCTCTGTGGCACCATTGAGCCATACTGAGAGCAGGGCAAACAGGCAGCATGGTTAATTCAATATTATGCTGCAGTGCCTGGTGTGGAGAGGTTGTGCACAACAACATCATTTCCAAGGCAAGATTTTTGCTTCCATTTGTGAAAAAAATGTCAGTTAGTTTAAAAGTATCAGCCAGGAAGAGGAAGGAGGGACAGCCTTTTATCATGGAGCTATGCAGATCCCACCTCTTGGGAGAGGATCCAGAAGCTGTGTCCCTCTGTGGGCTGAGGCCAGAGTTATTGTAGTCTGTGAAACTCTGGTGAAAGGTGGCACATGGAGTAAAGTAAACTTTGCAACTAAGCTAATGACACACCAAAGGATTCTGGTACCACTGTAATAAAACCTATGAGAAAAAAAAAATAAAATCCAAAACTGCATTCTCAAAACACCACCTTTCTTCACTGTTCAGCTACCCTGCACTCTAGCTATGAGGAGTCACAAAACCATGCAGATGACAGGCTGCATGGCCTTGTCTTCTGAGATAAACTATGTCTCCTGCCGTTGTGACCACTGTGGAGAAGGTAGAGGAGTGCATTGACTGAAGAATGACTTTGGGATGTTTGAAGTATGTTAATACTTTCCAAAACCCAGATTAAGCATATTTTTGGATTCTTCAATCTCAGATTATTGTGTATGGTGTATTGTGCATCACAATACTGAATATTGCAATACCTAACATTTGAATACTTTGGGACACAAAATAGCATTTACGGTTTAGAGTGCAGCTATGACAGAAAGTAAGACTTAAACTTGAGGGTAAACCTCAGAAAAAGAAAGCTATTAAGCATCCCAGGAAACTATAGACTGCAGTTCCTGAAAACATAATAAAATGGGGATTTTCCTAAGTAACAGGAGAAGCTTCAGGTGAAAATGTTGGTATCAGCAGTTTTTCCATTTTCAGTGGTTTGGAATTACCTTATGCAGTGAAGAGGAAGTGTGGGTGCAGAATTTGGGACCCATGATTTCTTTAGACAGAAATGAAAATAGAATGTCCCTCCTTCCTCTTCCTGGCTGATACTTTTAAACCACCTGACATTTTTTTCATAAATGGAAGTGAAAAGTGTTCTTCATTGCATTGTTTATCCAGTAGTCTGCCAATTAGATATGAAAACCCAGCTTCCATAGAATATTGAAAATAAGAGCTAGGCTCCCTAGCCTCAGCCAACCCTATCATTTGGAAATAGATTGGTATGAATAAGGTAATTGTGGTACCTTTTCCACTGGCTTAATGCATTTATGTTGCTGGCAATATTTTAAACTCAGATGAAATTTCAAATGAGATGCAGAAAATTGAACCATCAATAAACCACACTACAGACTCTTGCCTTTCCACTTATTAAATTAATTTAGCAACCTGAAACAAGACAGAGAACATGGCAAGTGTAGTAAAAATAGATATAAACATAATATGGGCTGTTTAAAAGTTCATGCTTGTTATAATTTGGCTGCATAATGACAGTAGAAAATAACTTACATTTCAAGGTGTGTCTGCATATATAACTAAGTGGAACAGTCATTTTATTTTTGCTACCTGAGCTAGCATGTTCAGTAATAGCATGGATAAAAGGTACTATTTTATGCCTATACTTTCAAGTACCTTCTGGAATAATGCCTTCAAGTAATAGATGTGATTGGATTAGAGTAGTTAATATTAGATGTGATTTATTTAATTTTAACAACAAGATTTCACTAGAGCTTGCAAATATTTTAATGTAATCCAGTAACTGAAAGGGCCAAAGGTAGTGTAGTGGCTCTTTATAAACTAGTCTGAGATTTTCAAGAAAATATGCCCATTAGAAAGAAATGGCTTTTCAGATTAGTTATTTGTCAGAAAAATATGATATGATCATCAACTAATTCATCATTAATGAGGAGATATTATTATTCTGTGTAATAGAGATTGACATCTTACATCCTCTGATATTAGCTCCATATACACTAGATCTAGTTATACCAGTCTGTTTTTAATTTGGGAACAAACAAACTAGTGTCTATTTTATCTTTTTTTAACTCTTTCATTTTAACTTACTCTGTTTCTCTATAATCAGAATTTGTCTATACAGTTAGGTAGGAGTTTTTACTATTATTTTATTGCAATTAGGTTACCTTTGTGCCTGCTAATGCTTTTCCTCTTCTGTTTTGTACTCCAAGCCCTTACCCTGCCCAGGAATGTTAAAAGTCCAGTGTCAGCTTGGGCTTTCCTTCAGCGCAGGAGGTAGCTGGGTGTCTCCTCCAGTGTTTTTGCCCAAAGCTGGGCATTATTGAGTGACCTGAGAGTAGTTTTGGGCAGGGCTGAAGTAATATGGTATGTAACACAGTAACTGGTTAATTTGGTGACTGTGTGACCTAGTCAACCCAAGTCAAAACCTGTGATGGTGACAGCAGGTTGTCAGCTCTAACCAGAGTTGATTTCTTTCTACTGGTAGCAAAAAGCACCATTTGATCAGTGGGATTTTTTTCCCCTGTCATATTCTGATGAAGAGTCTGTGATCTCATATATATGGATGCTGCCGTTACTAAGGACTTTGTCACTTCTGGATTGATCTGCAATGGTAGAGCCACAGTGGGATTAAATGTTTATAAAATCTCGATTCCAGCCATGGGTTGCACACTGGTACTCAGTGGTTCATATTGACTGCCCCTTGGCAGCTCAGGATATTGGATATTGGTTCTGTCTTGTTTTGGAGCTCCCAGCACCCAGGGCAGTGCCATCTGGGGGGATCAAGACTGCATTTGAATGACCTGTTCTCTCTAGACACGGCCCAGAGGTGTTAGCTGGAGGAGAGGGTGTGTCAGGAGAGACTTGTAGTTGTCTCAGTGCAGTGCTTCATTTGGGCGTTGTTTCCTGAGCCACGGAGCTCAGATGAGTGCCATGAACTGCTGCCATTGTTGGGGTCCCTTTGTGTAGTGAGGACTTGCCTAGGCTGGCATGGCACTTGCCAGTGAAGAGTTAATGCAGTTCCTTGCTGTGACAGTTGAGATCTGTTCAACCACCTATTTGGAGCAGCAGTGATAGATAGTGAAGAGCCTGGTTTTTTGCATGTGTGTGTCCTTCAGCTTTGAAATTCTCTTTAGTTCCTTCTAAGCATACCACCAAACCTTTCTGGGAAGGACCTACGAAGTTGTGCTTTGGCAAGATTTTGGGGAATGGTCCAGGGAAGCAGAGCAGTGGTTCTTTCACAGACATTTAGGAAAAGCACAACACTCCTCCACATCTTGAGAACTTCCTGTAGATTTCACATATGCATATAAATGATATAAGCATTCAGTTTTCTGAACAGCTGTTGGTATGTGGGAAGAGATGTCTATTAGTTCACATAATGCTTACATTCATCACTGAGCCCTTCACTAGTAATCAACAACAAATTGCTGCAGCTTAGGATAGACATACAAAAAAGTGGTGTCATAGCTCTTAAAGGAAAATAAAAAACCAAAAAACGGGAAAAATACAGTTATTACCTAGACAAATAAGATACAAGTTTTAAACTTTGGTATTATTTTTGTGTTGTGTTTTTAGTTGATGGCAGGGATGCCTTGGGTGTTCTAGGTTGTTTAAATCATGCACATAACCTAGAGTTAATGCAATCTTTCTCTGATAATCAACTCTCAGTTCCTGAGTTAATGAGTAGGATGTTTTCTCCTTCTGAACAGCAGGATATCTGTGCTTGCTCTACTAGCATGTTCTTTTTCCTTTCTTCAGTCCCACTCTTGCCATGGCCCACAGGAATCTGACTGGGAGCTGTAATGTTAACTGTGGATGTAAGATTCATGAGTACGAACCTGTCTGTGGATCAGATGGAATAACATACTTTAATCCTTGCCTAGCTGGCTGCATCAATGGTGGAAACCACAGCACAGGGGTAAGTGCTTCACTCACCCACCCACATACAACCTGCGAGTAGCCCCTCGGGACTGATGCAGATCAAAGCCTGCTCTGTTTTTAGTGCAAGCATCCTCCTTCTAAGCTTCAGAGCAGTTGCTCTGCAGCTGACTCATGCATGAGTCTTTCCCTGTTTTGAAAGGCTGGTAATGCTACTATTGCATGGTCCCACTCCTCTTCCTCCTTTCAGTTACAGTCCTGTACAGACTTGAGGCACAAGTTCATTTGTACCAAGTGAATCCTCCAGCTGAGTGAGTGCAAAGTGCCAAGGGGTAGGGAGGGCTGTTGTTTCCCGTACAGACTCTGAAGTCCCCCATGGCAGTGGCCTGTGTGTCTGCTGTTCCTGCAGGGCTTGGAGAGAGGACCTTGACTCAGCGTAATCTAGTTCAGCTTTCTATTAGCATAGGCATCCCTGTCATACTGTCTCTCCACAAGCGCATCAGTGTTACCCTTAAGAGCAATATTGGGGTTTTTTTGTCTCTCTCTCTCTCTTTGAGTGGAAGGAAGAACTTAACACTTCAGGTAGTTGGAAGTGTTTTAAACTCCTGTTTAAATTTAGTTATGGCCTTTTTAAAGTCATTGGTGTTTGTGTCAGCATTGTCATTTTGCATAAGTAGCTGTTGTACCTGCACCGGTGTATTGATAAGTCTTTTGTTTGTGTGGCTAGGTAAAGAATGCCCATGTATTCTGCTCTTCTAAAATAGTTTGCCCATTCTTATAGCCTTTCTCTAAACCTCTTCCAGGCTAAATGAAGTGATTGTCATTGAGCTCAAGTAACTAGAACTGAAAGGATGTTAATGATCCACTGACTTTCTTGGAAATGCATTGCCTGTTACAGCTCAGTCTTTCAGTTATGCTGGAATGGGAAAGAGCATCCTGCTGGTAAAATCACACCATGGAAATTTGGCAGTTTCCAGGACTGGGCAAAAGAAAACAGTTGAAACGTAGAATCTAGCCTAAATATTAACAGAGAGTTACGGTCATGCTTGTTTCGTGCAAAAGATGAACTCTTAAATTCTTCAGTTACAGAACTGTCCTCTAAAAAAGAATAATTAAGAAGGACAGAAAGTAATGTAAACATTGATTTTCTGAGGATTTGATTGTGCTTTCCAGAAAGCTTATTTACAATGTATCAGTCTCCTGATTTGCTGTCCTGACTCAGCCTGTGAAGCAGGAGGATGTTAGGTCCAGTACTGCTTTCTCAGGTTGACTGGGTAATGTGCTGGAAATGCAGGTTCATACATAGATGCCACTGAGAACAGATTAGTTTCCTTTATAGGCTTAGGGGTTTTTTTAATATCTTACTGGTTTTGAGTAGCAAATTTCTTTGATCCAGTTGGAAAAGCCCATGATGTGAGCCTGTGATTAACTTTCAGTGTCTATATAAACCTTATTTGTGCTTTGCTGGATTGAGACATAGGTTTGATCTTTGCTACATTTCTTTGCTACCTAATATCAAACTGGCACTATTAATTCATTTAGTAGGGAGGTACTTTGGCAGTATGTGCTCTTCACTACAGAGTTTGAAACATACTGTCTCCTCTCATGATTTAAGAAAAGATCCTTGATGGCCTGAAGTTTTAACTTAGTAGCTAAAGGTGAATAGAATAGGGTTCACATTGATAGGAAAATGTGCTTCTTCATTAAATAATGCTTTATGTAGGGTACTTTTAAAAACAACAAATGTAAGCTTGTGCCATTGTATAACACACAAAATGTGGCTAGCCTATAATATTCAGATTTAAGTTTATAATATATAGTGTTTTCAAAATTAACCATTTAAAAATGGGAAGTAGGAGAAAAGGATGCAAGTGCATGGTTCATACCTGTTTTATTTATATACACACACACACACACACACACACATATATATATATATACGCACTCTAGCATTTCTGTTTTGTCATGCCTGTCTTGTTTTACCACAGACTTCGTTTCTCTGGCAATAAAGCAAGACTGTGTAGTAGAGAGGACTGTTTTCTGTAGGATGCCTCTTTGGCATTTGCATTTGGAAGCAGTAAGGAGATTAAGGTGAGGGACTTTAGGAAGAAAACAGATACTCGTGTGATTACTGTTAGAGAGTAGAGTGCTGCCTTGGGAAACTAGATTCTGTCATTGCCTTCATTCCTAAGTGATGTTGGGCAAGTCAGTTAAACAAAACTTCTCCCAGTTGGTCATTAATCTTGTATTCTTCATATTCTGGATGACGGACATGAGCAACAAGCAGAAGTGCCATTTGTAGAAGCACTGAGTGCCTAAATCTGTATCTAAAGGCATGAAAAGTTATGTTTAGAGTATATTAAGTTGTATATAATGGAAAATGTTCTGATAAAAAGAATCCCACTTGTCTCAAATGAGTCACCCGCATTTGTAAAACTTTTGATCCATTTCAGTTACTTAGCTACAGAATAGAGATAACAGCATCAGTGCCTTAACCCTAACTGTTTTGAAGGTAAATTACTCTTTTTTTTTAAAGAGTTAAGCTATAATAGTGAGTGTGATAGAAAAATCCATATGAAATATGATTCATTCTGTCTTTGTAGTGGATTATGTTTAGTGTGAGGGAAAAAAAATACCTGAAGCGACATTTTGAAAATCCTGGATAAATTGATACATTATTAAGATGTTCAGTTAAATCCCATGGGAAAAAAACAGGAAGCTATGTCATAGTATGAACACATACAAAAGTATACATTAAAATTGACAAGCAACTATAATTTGGATGTTTTCTGGTGTCCAAGTACTTAAATTTTCAACATTAAGTTCGTCTTGTAGCGTAGCTTCTGTGCATGTGTGGTCCTAGGTTTTCAGAATGCAAACACTGAAAACAAAACCTCCTTCCTGTAACATCACATGGGTCCTGACCTGTTTCTTCTCTAGCTCTGGAGTATTCTGATTTACTGTACACGCCTTTGCCATTGGATTATTTGAAAACAGCAGTAGAATAGATGTGACAGGAGGCAATTTCTGATCTGGCTCTAGCTCAAATCATGATCCCCTTTGCCTATGAATGCCACTTCTTTATTCAGTCTCTTCATTTTAATTTCAGCCTCTTTGTCCATTCAGGACTCCCTCATGTCTTCTAAACTCACTGTTTAAGTCTCTACTTTCCCCTTATTCTCTGATTTTGCTCCTGTCCACATCCCATCCACATCCACACCCACATCCAGCTGGAAGGTCCCGGGCTCCAAGTGTGAAGTGCAGCTTGTTGCTCTTTAGCCAGATCTGGGTAGACTTCCATTGAGATGGCAGAAGACACCTCCTGAATATGAAAGTCAACAACCTGACAAATTCCAGAATATGGCATTGTCAGTGTCACTTAAAGAGTGTTTCCTCACAGTTTTGTAATACAATGGAAACAAACCTTTTCTCCAGCATCTCTGTCAGAAGCAATTGAGTTGTTTTAAGCAGAATTTTCCAAAACTGTTCCAGAATTATTTTTTAAACTCAGCCTAAATAAAGCAATGGAAAGACAATCTCACCATAGAGAGTCCTGGACAGCTTTAAAAATACTTGGAGTGGTAACTTAGCTTGTACTTGGGGTAATGATGCTAGAGGGAGAAGGTTCCTGATTGAGAAGTACCATGGGACTGTCATACCACAGCTCTGCACAATGTCTTTCTTGCATTGGTTTTTCATGCAGAAGTGTTCTTTTTTGCTCTCCCTAGGTAAGAAATTACACAGAATGTGCCTGTGTCCAGAGTCGCCAGGTGATCACTCCTCCGACAGTGGGCCAGCGCAGTCAGCTCCGGCTGGTTATTGTCAAAACCTACCTGAATGAGAATGGCTACGCTGTTTCTGGGAAGTGTGATCGAACCTGCAACACGCTTATCCCGTTCCTGATATTTCTCTTCATTGTTACCCTTATAACAGCGTGTGCCCAGCCATCAGCAATCATAGTGACACTCAGGTGAGAACTCAGTTACAGTTTTTTAAGTATTTTTGCTGCGCCCACTGTCACCAGTGCCTGTGTCAAGAGGCTGGTGCAACGCAGACCAATTCCTTCAAGCTTCTGTATCCTTAAAAAATGAATAGAATAGGGCTGACATGGATAGCGTGGAACTTGCTTGTATTTAGAATATGTAACATGATAATCTACTTTAAGAAACGTGACAAACCCAGCGATTTCCAGATACTATAAAGAGAGAAGAAGTAAAAGCATCATGTAAGAAAGTTATTACTCCTGATGAAATTTTCAACCTTCTTAGAGCAGTGGTTTGGATTTTCAAAGGCAAATGAAAAAAAGTATATAAAATTATTCTATTTTCTCTCTTAAAATTGTTCGATCCTGCTACATGTCTGTCTTTGGTTCTTCCCTTTTTTCTTCACAAAAATTTTGAACTTGTACTGTACTAGTGTTGTCACCATGGTCATTTAAGGTTAGAGAATAGCACAGTCTTTGTACGAAAAAGTAGTGTCATTTATTTGTCCATTTGAAAAAAAAGTGTTCAGGTTTTTGGATTGGATTTTCCCATCTCTGCCATCTGGTCTGATAAACACTATCACTCCCTGTAACATCTTTGTTCATTTAAAAATCAGCTTCTATAAGTGAACTTCAGTCTGATTTTTAAAGAAAATGAGCTGAAAAAATGGAATGTAGTCCACTGCTAAAATAAATTTGTATTTGTATAAATTATATTGTTGTTGTTAAAAGAGGAGGAGAAAGTATTAGAGGAAAATGAAATAATTACTTACTAGGATTTACAAAGCACACCCATAGATAGGAATTGTTTCTACTGGTAACAGGACCATGAGAATGATGTAAAGATGTTGATTTGGTTTGGAATCTGAAGCTGAAGAGCTCTTAGAGTTCAAGAAGTAAGTTCCTTTCAGACAGAGATGAGCTGGAAGATATGAAAAATAGGATAGGATTGGATAGGATAGGATGGGATAAGGTAGGATAGAATAGAATAGTTCAGTTGTAAGAGACCTACCATGATCGTCTAGTCCAACTGCCTAACCACTGAAAGCCTGTTATTAGGGGCATTGTCCAAACACTGACAGGCGTGAGGCATCAACCACCTCTCTAGGAAGCCTGTTCCAGTGTTTGACATGCTCTTCAGAAGCACATCCCAAATGATCCAGATGCAAATGGACATTCAGACCCTGGGGCCAGATTAGAGCTGATCTGAAGTAAATCCCTACAAAACCTGAAATACTTGTGGTGATGCCAGGTCCTCAGCACAAGCTGTTTAGCTGTATAAACCTACTTCTCTTGAGCTGCATTAATTGCTAACATAGAGAGACCTTTTGACCTGGTTTTTTGTAAAATCTCTCTTTGAATCAAGCTATTTTATACCTTTTCTGTCTGCAGGAATGGTTCTCCCAACCAAGCATGATTTTCTCCTGTTAAGTGTTGTCTTTATATCTACACTCTGATATTCTGAGACTACTGGTGTTCTGCTGCTGCTCACAACTAGCCCCCTATAAAAATAATAATGGCAAATCTTTATAATAGGTCATGGAGCTTTAGAAAACATGAGGCCGATCAGGACTTGGCTTTGCTCTCCTTAGGCCCAGCTCTGAGCACAGCTCTGAAACCCTTTGGCAGGTATCTGTGTCTCATCTCCAGCAAGGACAAGCCCTCTCTGGCTGTCATGTTCTCAGCTCAGGTGGCTGAGGTTTGTGTAGGAGCATGCTGCTGACATATGCAGGACTGTGCCATGTCGTGGTGGAATTTGTCTTCCAGTTTGCTTTTCAAAAAATCTACAAAATGGGTGCAAGGATCGCCATTGGGACTGTGAAGCCAAGCGTTTGGGAGTGGGCACATCAGACTTCCAGTGGCTTGTGCAACCTTAGCTCAACTACTATGTGCACAGTGCTGTTATAATTCAGAGACTTCTGACCTTATTCCTTCTGTCTTTGGGTTTTCCACCTGTACAATAATCATAATTTTAAAAATTGTTGTTGCACTGCAATTATGCAAAGGTAACTACAATCAAAGAACAGTAATACTGCAGTGAGCCTTGCAATGGTGAGGTGAATAAGGGACATCACCATCAGGATTTCGTAATGTTCAGCAAAAAAAGGATGGCCCACACACGTGCACAGTGACACCCACTGTCCCAAACCACATATTGTTCACAAAGCGTCAGTCCAAGATTTGTGGCCCAGGTTGGTTCTCCAATTTCTCAATTTCTAAGTGAGTGTTTGACTTCAAAACCGTGATTTTACAGATGCACCTCTTTGACTACAGACTTCTTGTGCGTTTTTGTCTTATACTTCAAGGTCATTAGAAGCTGCCTATCTTAATTTCAGACCTTTAGATTAATATTTAAAAATATTTTTTAAATCAGAAGAAAATTTGTGGTTTACTAAAATTGGAGTTGCATTGTGGAATATCCTTACTTTCTATTTAGTCTTTTGAAGGATTGACATTTTTCCTTTGAAACCAATGGCAGAAATGTTGTATTACTTGTATTGAAAAGGAACGGTGTTTGAAGAGACTATTTGGATGTTTCTACTGATATTTTTCCTAAAGTAGCTCCAAAGTGCTTATGCTATGGAGAGATCTGTTAAATTCAGAAGCTGATTCTAGCTTTCAGCAACTTAATTCTCCATTAATTCTGATTTATCTGGAAAAGATTAAGAAAATATTGCATGAAGAAATAGAAAATTATCATAAGAAACCATAAATGTTTTGGATGGATCCTCTAAATTTCTTTAATGGGCTTTGATCAAATTCTTCAGGCCTTACACAGGTAAAGAAAGGTTAAAAGGTGTGATTGAGATTTTGATTAAACAGGGACAGGAGGGGTTGGCTGTATTTTTTCCTAGCAATAAGAGTTAACAATATTAGAAGGTAAATGGAAGAAATTTAGACAAAGATTTTTTTATAGCTCAGAAAAAAGCTGGAGGGTAGAGCCAGAACATACTACAATGATTATCTGTTGTGACTGTTTCTTCAGAGGAGTTTGCTTTTTATCTGTTAGGTCTGTGGAAGACGGGGAGCGGCCCTTTGCACTAGGGATGCAGTTTGTTTTATTACGAACTCTTGGTAAGTCTTACAGTTACTCAGCATTTCCATAAAGGTTTGCCATGTTCATTTTAAATGTAAAAGTAAATTTTAGTACCATAAAAGTACTGAAATTCCACAAATCTGCAACTTACTGCCTGACTAATTGTATTAGGAACCTAAATTTAATAGCTTCTGAAAACATTGTAGTTGAGAGAATATATTTAATTTTCTTTTTTTTTTTTTTTTTTTTTTTGGTTACTGACTTTCTAGAACAACACTTTTGTCCCAGAACATTTTTACAGTTTCAAATTTTATTTTAAAATTTTTACTAAATATTATTTTATAAGGATTTTTTCTTTTTGAAAACAGATTTTTTAATTGTTTTCAGCAATAACAGTGGCTTCATGCATTTTTTAAATAAGAAGCAATTGTTACTTTATGTCTAATTTCAAATGTCTCAAAGCAGAAAGGGTACATGTTAAAAGTCTATTCCACAAAGTGGTTTCTTCAAGGTCTTGAAGTTCTAAAATCCTGCCTATAAAGAATACTGCAGTTGTTCAGCTGCTAGGAAACATATGACTAGAGCAAGCAAGGACTATTCTAAGAGAGCAGGAGGAGAAGCCTGTAGAGCTGCCTCTGGAAGTTTTCTTTGAGGAAGGACATTTCTGACTTGTCTTAAAGGTGTCGCATTTCTGGAGAAAGCAGGAGGATTCAATGGGCTGGCTGCATTTTAGCAGACTTAGAAGTTAAGTTCTGTTTCTCAGGAAGATCTATTCAAAAGAAAATTTGCAATTTTAGAGGTCTCATGGCTTCCATCCATCTTCAGTAAGAGAAATATTTTGTGGACTTTGGGGCTTTTTCTCCTTAATCTAAAGCAGCAATGCCCACCTTTTCCCAGCTCATGGACAATGGATGTTCAGCAAGCAAAGTTCTGGAGATAATGTTGTATCTTATCAATGTCTATGAATACCTGAAGCATGGGGGCCAAATGGGTGGGGCTGGGTTTTTTTTTCAGTAGTACCCTGTGACAGGACAAGGGGCAATGGGCAAAACTGGAACACCGCAAGTTCCACACAAACTTCAGGAAAAACTTCTTTACTGTGAGGGTGACGAAGCACTGGAACAGGCTGCCCAGAGAGGTTGTGGAGTCTCCATCTCTGGAGATGTTCAAAACCTTCCTGGACGCTTTCCTATGTAACCTGTTGTAGGGAACCTGCTTTGGCAGGGGGGTTGGACTAGGTGATCTCCTGAGGTCCCTTCCAACCCCCACCATTCTGTGATTCTGTGATTTTGTTTGTCTCCCATATTTTATTTCCTGAGAGCGACACTGGATTTTCTTTTAGGGGATATATAGTTCAAGAGAGCTGTCTGGGGACAATAGTTTGAAGCAGCACCTGTTGGAAGGTACTGCTGCATTGTCTCCTTTGCTTGAATTTTTTCCCATTTGTGATAATGTTTCATGTGTGGGATAAGGGAAGATCAGCTGACCAGTTTTCCATGTTTTACATTACATGTGAGAACAGCGGTGTAGAAATCTCAAAAATTCTTGGCCTACACTGTTTGGCTAAGGCATATAGTTTCTTTAGAAGTTTTCCACTATATTTTAACACATATTATTTCTGTTGCTATTTTTATTTCAGCTTACATTCCCACTCCAATTTATTTTGGGGCTGTTATTGACACCACGTGCATGCTTTGGCAACAGGATTGCGGTGTACAAGGATCTTGTTGGGAATACGATGTCACCTCGTTTCGTTTTGTCTACTTTGGGTTGGCAGCTGCCCTCAAGTTTGTGGGATTCTTTTTTATTTTCCTGGCCTGGTATTCCATTAAGTGTAAAGAAGAGCAACTGCAGAGACAGAGATGGAGGGCTTCACCGGTGAACACTGTGAGTGAGATGGTTGGCCAAGTTGGACCCCAACAAAACTATGCACGGACTAGATCCTGCCCTACCTTCAGCTCCCAAGGAGATATAAGTGTGGCACAAGGAATGAACTGCATAGCACAGACATACCCAGGCCCTTTTTCAGAAGCAATAAATTCCTTAAATGAAAATGCATTGGAGGAAGTCACTGCTGAGATATAGACCCCTGGCTTGGTAATGTAATATTTAGTTTTGTTGGTTGACTTAATTATGGCGCCTTGTAAAACACCTGTGCCTTCTATTTTTAATCTCAATGTAACATGTAAGAAAACCAACAAAGCTTAATGCAAACAACTATAGTATGTTCCTGAGGGCTGGATACCTCAAACCAACCCAAGTTCTTATTTCTCCCCTCCTGACAATGGAGTTTTAAAAATTGTGTTTGTAATTATTTCAGATGTGTCCATTAAATGTCCATGCTCTAATCTAATATCAGTATAAGGGTGAGGTATTATGAACAGGAGAAGTCGGTTGAAGAGTGACGGAAACTCGTATTGTTGATGTCTGGATGTCACAAAAATGCTTCAATGTATCATCAACTTCATATGCACAAATCATATTTTTAAGAGATGAGTAATTACTGTGAGTTCTGCTACAAAGCACAACTGAACTTGTTTAAACTATGCAACTTATTTGGATAGTTGTTTGTGCAGCAAATTAAGTTTAAAGTTTGCTTTTAAAGACATTACAGCAGCTGAATTTGAAAGGGGCTATTTTCAGACATAAACATTAAATCAAAAAGGAAAATAAGGTCTAAAGTACTGTTAATAATATGTTAAGCCATACAAAAGTTATGCATCAGGTAACGTTTGCAAATGTTGAGTCATAATATCTTTAGCCTGTCAAAATGTGCATTAATTTTCATTTGATGGGATGTAGTCATTCTTCACAAAGTATACAGGCTAGGAAAGTATAATGCTTGGAGTAAAATATTTCAGTATTAATTTATAATAACATTACGATGTAGGAATCATACACACATACCAGAGCAGATATGTGCATATGTCTGTAATGTTATTTGGGTGGCCATTACTAGCACCAAATCCATACTTTTTTCTGAAGAAGAAAATAACCAGTTATGGCTTGATAGGAAGAGCTTGGCTGTCCTTCAGAAACGTGTGCCAGTCGAGTTCAGCGTTGGTGAAAATACCTCAAGGGAGAGCTAATGGCCTTGTTTGGTGTCTGAGGGGGCCACCTGGGACCCAGCGGGCTCCTTTGCAAATGGGCATGGTGCAGGGTTTGGGCTGGCACTGCTCGCTGCCTGCTTCATGAGTGAGCAGAGAGACCTTCAAGTGGGCTGCAAGTAGCTCACCTGCTGCCATGCATGGTTTGAGGCTTTCCCCTCCACCCCTGGCACTGCTGGGGTGCTGGGCTCCCCGCCACCAAGGACAGCTGGGAGTGGTCTAGGTTAGACCCTGAGTCCCTCATTTCTGCCCCACTTCTGCCTCTCCTGCTGCCCGGTGCTGGGCAGACTGGTGGGACAGAGTTGGATGTCCCAGTTGTGTGGTTTGTCCCACACGTGGCCACCTTTCCTTTTCTCAGCTTCATTGAACGCTTTTGTGAAGGCAAAGGGTGTGTGATCTCTTCTTTGCCCTTCCAGGGGAAGAGCTAAAAATAGAAATTGTCTTCAAGCTTGGACCCACAGGACGTGATGTGGCCTTTGCTTGTTCCAAATTACTGTAGTATGTTTTCTCCCCAGGAGATGCTGAGAGTTTCTAATGAAGTATACTTGGCATTTCATTTCTTGCTCTGGAGGCTTTGTAGTGCCATGCTTATGATGTACTAATGATGTCTCAAAGGGCAGAGAGTGATTTCAGGTGGACACTAGGAAGTCAAAGCTGTATTTTGCCCTGCAGAGAAAGTCTTAGAAGTTTAGTAAATTAAAGCTACTCTTTTTAGAGGACTCGGTGATAGACAAGTTTGGATTTTGCCCTGTAGAGAGCTTGCATGAAAATAAGTAAGAAAGAGCAGAATTTCTACATATTTTTGAGCAGCGTTTTTCCTGGTTTAATTTTTACTTTGTAATGTGTAAGTTGATCAAACATTATGTGGAACCAAGTCCTTGAAATTAAAAGCAGTACTCTCCTTGGTATCCATTGCATTGTCCTGGGAAGAGCAGATTTCCCTCTCCTCCTTTTCCAGCTGCTTTTCCTTGTTTCTTGACTGGCATGTAGAATTACCCATGGCTGGTTCCCCAGCTTGAAATGGTGGCTGCTTATTTCAGAATGTCTAAGTCCATTTATGTGGCTAGTAACGATTCCCACTCTCTCTGCAAACTCAGATGCTTCTACCCCAAACTACAATGTAGAGGAATATCGTTTTAATCACCTCCTGCTACTCTATACATATTAATAGTTTTTTGGGGTCAAGCCTGAGAATTTTTTTTCTCTTGTGCAGCCACTAGATGCATCATCAGTCAGCACGTGCCACCTGGATGTTAGCTTCTACACTTCTCATCCTGAGAAATAAATTTCCTTGGCTCAAAGGTATTGGGTGTATTCTTTTTGCCATAGGAGATTAGATTACAGTATAAAATTTTTTCTTTTTGCTACAGTCTTAAATGCTTCTTGCACCAGGAATTTGCTGTCACAGCAAAAATTGAGGCAAAGTAGTAGGTGTAATTGCAGCCTGTCACCCATCCATTGTAATCACTTGTCCATTTTAATCATCACGAGATGAGGTGAAGAGCGACAATCTTTTCAGATACCTCAGAAACAGAGCATTAAGGGAATTGTAAAAGGCTGGAGGTGAATCATCCATCCTGATCTATTCTGGTTCATGCTTGTGTGTGCTCCTGTTCCATGCGAATAACAAGGGAGAGCAGATTAAGCTTGTGGCATTGTCAGGAGCTGGCACTGATGGCAGAGAATGAGAGAGATAGAAGTGACACATCTGCAACTGCTGCTGCTTCTGAGCTGATTTCAAGGGCATTCACAGCTTGTTGGAATGGAGAACACCTGCTTTTTAAGAAATCCTGACACTGTAGCTTTTAAAAACGGTCATTTTTGAAATGTCTGAGAAACTGGAATGTAGAGGGAAAGATGTTCACTTTGGAAATACTGAAAAAGCCTTGTTTACATACTTTCAATAGCCTTTTATTTTTCCTTTCAAAATTATATGCAAAACAAAGAGTAACTCTTTAGTTTTCAAACAAATTTGTTAGTATTTTTGGATAATTTTGACAATATGAATATATTTCTAAAAATCATTTAATTAAATCGGCATCCTCTGAAGAAAGAAAACCCAGACTCTGACCAGTTTTTGATTGATTCCTGAAGGAGGCTTTATTGTGAGTAAGCTATAACAGTCTAAACTAAGCCAATAAAGACACGCAGGGGAAATATATTAACTTCCTAGAGAAGTCAATTCCATCATTGTCAACACTGGCTAAAATACGGACTGAGACCTGCAAAACACTGTTTTCTGAGGTTGTCATTGCTGAAGGAAGCAGAATCGCTAGACAAGTAGTGTGAATCCCTAGCAGTAGTCGATTGACGTGTGGTGCTAAACCAACTCACAAGAAGAAAAAAGGAGCTTTATTGATCACCCAGTGAAGGTGGCCATGCTGTCTTCCTGCTGTGAAATCCTCCAACCGTAGAATAGACAATTCCCTTAACTTGTAATTTCTGCCACCTTTCCTTCCCAAACACTAAAGGTTGGATAGCAGTGAGTACAAGAAAATGTAAAGCAGGGTCCTGCTCACCCACAGGCTGCTATCAGCAGCAAATGCAAGTCATATGCCTGCAGTTAACCAGCCAGGGATAATGTGGAGCAACACCACCCCACAATTAGCTACAAGTCTGCAAAGTGCCATCATGCCATCACAAGGACAGACTAATTTCCCCTTACACCACTTACTTCCTAGAGTGAGGGACATGAAAGGAGAAGTAGCCTCAATATGTGGACTTGACTGAACAGGCCATCGTCCCTGCTTAGCCTCCACTCATCCTTGTTTTCCCAGAAAGGGGAAAACTTCAGAAAGGGTGTAGCTATGGCCTTGGGTGCTTATGAGGGAAGCACCATCAGGAGGTGGTTTGTAGAGTTTTTGGGGGCCCTGGTCTTGGCTGGATTATCTGGAAACTGGAACTCTGTCTTTCCAGTTCTAGGCAAAAGCCCTGTGGTTTTGGTCCCCCTTTTTCCCTGTGAGCATACTGACTATAATATGGTATAATTTGGGACTGGTGGAATTTACCATCCTTTCAGAACAGTGTGAGCAGATGCAGGAAACATATTGAATATTATGGTGCAATTTATATTTAATTGGAAACTTTTGGTTCTTTGACCAGTCATTGTATCTTTAAAAGTGCATGTAGTAACATGCAGTTCCTCAGAACTTGCTGTTCTGTAAGTGAAGTAGGGGCACAAATCTCGTCCTGAGTATTAGAAATGTAAGTTTCAAAGACCCTAAACTAGTTACAAACACTTGAATGCAGTATTTTCAAAATATGGGTTGTTTTTTTTTTAAATATAGCTTATTAATTTGTAGCATTAACTATTTATTCATTATGGCTGTGATCCAACAGAACACTTAAATATGTGTGTAAGTTTATATATTTAAATAATGCACTTAAAAGTAATGCATGTATGTTAAGTATTGGACCGAATCCCATCTACATTCAAAAAAGAGTTCCTCTGCCCAAAGAGTAATTTCTGTGCTGAGCTTTTTTCCCCAAAGATTCAGTGATCGTTATAACCAGAACAGCACAAAGTAGCACTTGAGTACTCCCCTGGGGCTTTCATGTGTGGCTACCTATTTATCTGTCCATGGAGGGAAGTTTTAGTTTTCAAATAGAATTAAAATTCCAAATATTTTGTGGACATGCTCAATGATACATTAGAGCTCTTTCTGCCATTCACTTATTTTATTAATTTCTGGCTGAAAGTCTGTGCATTATGGGGGGAAATAGATTAACTAAGGATATCTTTCTGACCTTAAAGCCAATGAAATTGCTTAAGTAATGCTGTAGGTTCAGATTGTGCCCTTTCACAGAGTTTGGACCTAGAGGTTCAGATAACAAATTTTCAGTATCCTGCACAAATGGAGCAGAGCACTGCCTGCTCTGTGTAACTCCAGACAGCACGGCTGGGAGAGGGTCAGCACCTCTGTACTCTTCTTGCGAGTTTTTCCCTAAATGCCTCAATTACTGCTGCCTTACAACACTTTCTGTTTGTGGTGTTATATTGACATAAAACTGATGATAAATAGGTCCAAAGTGTCTTACTGCTATTTTGGAGCCAAATTCTCAGCCTTATCAGTCCGATGATGAGGCTAAAGAACTGGGCCAGTACCTTGGGTTGGACATTAACAATCTGGTGCTTTACCAAGCGGGTGTGAACTAGGTGATATCAAGTGTTTGTTTCACTTTTATACTCTGTTCACTGGTTACTAGTGCTGTTTTGTATTTCCTAAACAAGTTTATTTTTTTCTGTTTTGTCAATAATAGATCTTTTAAAACAGCATAGGAGATGCCGTGCAGCATGCTGCAATGTCTGCGTTCCCCCAGCTGAAGCCATCCAGCTGTGGTTGCTTTCCAGGGGCTTAAAACACCTGGTAACAGAGATTTACCTGGATTGCAATCTGAATCGACCTTGCTTTGGACACAGCGTTTGCCCCTTGTAGGTTAAACCTCTATCAACACATTTCAGGTTCTCCATATATTTGACTTCATTTTACAGATGTTTTTGTCCTTTAGAGTGCCTAAAAGGTGGACAGTCATAGAATCATAGAATCATAGAATGGTTTGAGTTGGAAGGGACCTTAAAGATCATCTAGTTCCAGCCTTCCATGGTTGGGACACCTGCCTTGCCAGGGACACCTTCCACTAGACCAGGTCATTCAAAACCTCATCCAGCCTGGCTTTGAAAACTTCCAGGGAGGAGCATCCACAGCTTCTCTGGGCAACCTGTTCCAGTGTCTCACCACCATCACAGTAAAGAATTTCTTCCTAATATCCAATCTAAATCTCCCCTCTTCCAGTTTAAAGCCATTTCCCCTTGTTCTATCACTACCTGCCTTTGTAAAAAGTCCCTCCCCAGCTTTCTTGTAGGTCCCCTTCAGGTATTGGAAGGCTGCTATAAGATCTCCCCAAAGCCTTCTGTTTTCCAGGCTGAACAGCCCCAACTCTCTCAGCCTGTCCTCATAGGAATGGTGCTCCAGCTCTTGGATCATCCTTATGGCCTCCTCTGGACTTGTTCTAACAGGTCCATGTCCTTCTTATGTTGGGGGCTCCAGAACTGGATGCAGTACTCCAGGTGGGGCCTTATGTGAGCAGAGTAGAGGAGAATCACCTCCCTCCACCTGCTGGCCACGGGGCTCCAGAACTGGATGCAGTGCTCCAGGTGGGGCCTTATGAGAGCAGAGTAGAGGAGGAGAATCACCTCCCTTGACCTGCTGGCCACGCTTCTCTTGATGCAGCCCAGGATACGGTTGGCCTTCTGGGCTGCAAGAGCACATTGCCGGCTCATGTTGAGCTTCTCGTCAACCACCACTCCTAGGTCCTTCTCTTCAGAGCTGGTCTCAATCCATTCATCACCCAGCCTGTATTTATGTTTGAGGTTGCCCTGACCCAGGTGCAGGACCTTGCATTTGGCCTTGTTGAACTTCATGAGGTTAGCACAGGCCCACCTCTCAAGCCTGTCACAGTCCCTCTGGATGGCGTCCCGTCCCTCCAGCGTGTCAGCTGCACCACACAGCTTGGTGTTTTTGGCAAACCTGCTGAGGGTGCACTCAATCCCACTGTCCATGTCCCCGACAAAGATGTTGAAAAGCACCAGCCCCAGTACCAACCCCTGAGGGACTCCTCTCATCACTGGTCTCCACTCAGACATCGAGCTGTTGACCACAACTCTATGAGTGTGACCATCGAGCCAGTTCCTTATCCACTGAGTGGTCCATCTATCAAACCCACGTATCTCCAACTTAGAGACTAGGATGGCGTGTGGAACAGTGTCAAATGACCAGGTAGATGACATCAGTTGCTTTAGCCTTACATTAACTATAGTTAATAACGGTTGTTTTTAGCAATCCCCCTCCGGTCCTTCAGATAAGCTATTTTCTTTTGACTTAATACAACCTTTTAAACATAGACGTAACTCTGCAAGTTCAAAGTAGCTCTAAACTTTTTTTTGGTTTCAAGTGTTATGAAATAGATGCTTATTTATTCAGGTTCCATTCTACTCGTCTAATTATTACATTATCTGTTGCATGTACTGTATTTTCTTATTTTTTCTGTCTCAAACCAGTTGTCACAATGTTACCCTGTAACAACACTTTGTTCATGATACAGAATAGGTGAAAAGCTGTGAAATTAATGAAGGGCTACAAAAGCATCCAAAACATTGTTCACCTCAAGGAAGGGTGAGACAGCTTGATAATCTTTGGACAAGTGACTAAAGAACACTGTGGTGCTAATAGGTACTAAAGTATTTTATGATGTATTCACCATGACTTAAATGACATATTCAAGGCATGTCAATGATGCAACTGCATGTGGTTTTGTTCTTAAAGTCTGGACTGCTCCAGCAAAGACATTGTTTTATTTCCTGGTGGGCCAATTCCTACCTAGGTCTTCTGTGAGAAAGTCATTTCAGGAGGCAGTATAGGATTTGGCCCAGTGCTAACAGCTAAGGTGAAAGCTATATAGACCACAGAAAGCTCATGCAGGATATGTTAATCCTGCTGTAGTATGTTACTTTACTTAGTGGCTTTGTCTAAGCAGAGGCTGAAAATAAATTCTATAGTAATGACAAGAAGCACTGGGCTAAATTGTGGGACCCCTTAGCCAAGCAATGTTACTAAGCATTTGAATTACACTGAGGATTCAGATCTGAAATACTAATGTTCTTCCATGGAATACCAGAAAAAGAGGGGTAGAATAAGAGCAAATCGTCCCTCTAGCAATGGAAAAAAGGCCAAATCTGGTTGACTTTAAAGTGAGCTACAATTTAAAACAGGGGGGTTTCTTTTTAAAATCTTGAAGACAAAATTTTTCTGTTCCATTTTCAATTCAGAAAGGTAATTATTTTGTGTTATTGTGCCTGGGCTGTTCATGCAGAGGAGGCATCTGTATCCTAAATAGCACTAAGAGGTACACCTCTGCTTTGACCGTTAGGTCAGAAATTTTACCCCTAACAAACTCGGTAGTTGAAAACATGGAGGGAAATTTCAAAACAAAACAAATGTACAAAATCACCCAGAACTGAGTTTTGATACAAAAGTATTTGGAATCAGTGAGATCCATGGTTGAGTGAAAGCTTTCCTCAAAGAAGACTTGTCCCCAGTGGAGCAAACAGGAGTGTTGCCCTTGGCTGTGGTGCACACCTCTACCAAATGATGTGAGCAGAACAGCAGCAGTCTGGGTGGTATGTTAGGAGCATGGAGTGGACACACTGCCTGTAACTGTTTAGTTTTTAAAAAACTCATTATTAAGCAGATGTGTAGAGTATTAAGGAAATTTGTAGAGTATGTCTGACTGTATGAGTGTGTGGGTGCTGTGCTGTGGTAAAAAGAGACTAATTGGTTTATGCGGTTTGTTTTGCATACTTTAGGCCCCTGTATGGGGTTTTTTAATTAATATTTATTTCTCAGCAGAGCTTAGAATAATTTTAAAGCTGTGTAACCCATCATTTAATGAATTCTATTGTCATCATCTGTTGTAAACATGTGTTTACAAAACAAAATCTTAAAATATTTGATATTTGGAAATAAAAAATAGCAGATCATGTGTGTTTTATTTCTGACAAAGAAAAAAAAGCAACAAAAAAGGTATGTGGGTAACTGTACAGTCATTCTGAATGAGATGCTGAAGTATTTGGTCTTTTAGTCCTTAGTTAAACAAAACCAACTCTTTCCACTGAATTTAGCGACCACCGAATCACAACTAAGTATTGATAGTGCTGAAATAAACTGTAAAATTCCAGTTTCCTCTGGCATTAATTTTGATTGATATTTTATGCTAAGAAATACAAATTTGCTTGAAATAGATATTGACAGTTGGAAAAAATACACAGTACAAGTCTATGTGCATCTGTGCTGCTCAATAAAAGAGGGGCAGGGCATGAACCCATGTCCTGGCCTCTTGAGGTCATCACCTCTTAGTGCTTAGTTCACTCCTTGGCTCTGATTTGGACCACACTGACAAACTCCCCCCATATGGTTTGTGGGAAGCAGCTGTGCTACTGAGATCTCCCACATAACAGAAGTGGCTGAGCCAGGTTTGTTTCCCCCCCTTCCTGCAGCTACTTAGAAGCACAGTCTGTGTGCCTTGGGGACCTCTGTGTCCTCATGCAGCGCTGCAGGGACTGCAGCACACACCGCACTACCATGCCATAAGAGCTTTAGTGGTTGCAACACAGGTCTTGTATTACCACAGACATTTAAAAGTTAAAACAAATGGAAATTATATTTTGGATCCACAGGGACATCAGCACAGAATCAAGGGGAGACCCAGGACTAAGTGCTTCTCAATGTGGATGGGGCCAGCCTGGTCTAACAGTGTGGATGTGATCTTGTTCATGCAATTTGGTTTTGGAGCTAAGTTTTCTACTCTCTAGACTCACCTTCATTTAAAAAATATAGGTGCGTCTGTGGATGGAAATTCTGTCCCAAGGCAGCCTGGTCTTTCAAGATCAAAAGAACAGCAGGTTGAAGTTGAATGTATTTTTCTGGACATGTTTCATTATTGAGCCTTTATACTCAAAGCGTTTTGACCTGTAGTGCATGTTTCATGGCTGGATGAGCTGTGACTTGTTTCTGTGAAACTTCCTCACAGCTTGGCATACTATGAATACCACGCCAAAATGACCAAACAAAGCTTTGCTACCATGAGGCAGCTGAATTTGCATTGATTCAAGACATGGCTTGTCTTTCTGAGATGTCTGAGTGCATTTGGTTTCAGACCACAGTCAGAAACTGCAGTGGTGTGTAGAGCACCTACCAGATTTGAGTCTTCAGCTGGCAGTGCCGTTTTAGCTGATGTGTGCAGCCAGGGAGGAGCTATTCTGTCATGTATGGCAGAGAAATCTGAGGGGTTCAGATCCTCTGACTTCCAAGTTGAAAGTTACTTGCTTTCATTTCCAATGCTTATAACCACACACACAAAAAAAGCATCTTGCAGATCCCCCTGAATATCACTGGTGTCCTAGACTAGAACTGTTAAACCAAGGAATGTGCTGTGGGTGATGTTACCGTCAGTAGATTTCTAGCACATCAGGGGTATTGTTGCTAGCTGAAAACTGAATAAATGAGCTACCTTGGCAGGGGTTGGAAGTGCAGGGAAGTGGTGCAGGGGCCAAGGAGAAGCACTGTTGTGAAACTCTGCACTGACAGCTGCTGCCAGAGCAGGAGTAAATTTACCCCAGGCAGATCTGAGGTGGCTCAGGCTGTGATTGCATCCCTTCAACTGCTTTAGAAATGGCTCTCCAGCTTGCACTCCACTTAATGTATGTCGGTTCTCACTGAAAAATGGTGTGGGCTGAACGGGTATACCACACTATTGCACCATTCCCTTCTTTCTCTCTACCCATGTATTAAAAGAGAAGAAAGCATTTTGCTTGTTTCTTTCAAAGAAATGGACTTTCAAACAATGGAGGACAGGTGTTTCGTACTGGGTAATTCTCTGCATAAAGATATGAGAGGTAGTTTTATGGGACCTTGCTTCAACTTGCCTTTGTTCTTAAAGTTCTCCCAAACTCGCTGGCTCAGCCTGGTCGGCACCCTGTTTTGAAATACATCCTGTGTTTGCTGGTGTGCTTTCCCGGGGGTAGGCGTCTCTCAGGTTTCTATCTAGTATTGCAACGACTGACTTTCGAATATTTAGGTTAACCATTGATCCCCTTTCCTGATTCCCACAAAAATCACCTGTAACTTCATGTCTGCAGGAACATCAGAAGAAAGAATAATTCAAGAAGCATAGCTTCATAGAAACATCGAGTGCAAGTAAGAGAGAGTTTACCTTGAAACTTAAATTCCCTTTTGTGACAACTTTTGTGCAAGGAGACGCTCCTCTTCGCTAGAGATCTGTGGTCCACTCTCATTAAGCCCTGCATGTCCAGCCTGCTGTGCTTTGCTGTCACAGGAGAGCTCTGCAGGGAGGAGGGAAAGCAGCAAAACAGGGCATGGCACCATGTAACATTGCTTTACTTCTGGAAATGGCTGGTTATGCAGCTGGGTGCATTGGCATCAAAGAAGAAAGGGTCAAATTAATTGGGAATTAAAAAAAAAATCACAGCATGTCTTAAACAAAAAAATATATATTATTCACATCTCCAGGAATAATTTATAACTAGCAAAATGTAGTGTGCAATTTTGTTACCCATTGCTTTAGAAGTGGATAGATTCTTAAAACTGAAACTGTTAACATATTTTTAAAATATACCTTAATTAGGAGGAAAACTGGATCATCTGGATTTCTCTGAAGCAGGTAAAGTAAAACACTTTTTATTTCAAGAAATATTGCTTCTAGACTTTCCCGAAGCCAGAATTGTACTATAAAAGTATCACAGAAATATTATACAAGATTTAAAAACACAGTCTGTATCCTAGTAACTTAAAACATTTGTACAAATAGCATCATTCATGACCATAAATACGTTTTTCTATCAATCAGCCCATGACACATACATCAGATAAAGAGCTAGTAATTTTAACATATTTACAGAGTCCGTCAAAAAGACTGCTTCTTAAAATTATTAAAATCCTACTAAAAGAATGTCCTTTTTAAAAAATTTCAACTTAAAATTCAATGCAATGAATGTAAGTTTATCCTGCAGTGCTTGCAATAGCCAAAAAATACTCACTACACTAAATAATAACATGTAACAGATAGGAAACACATCCATGAATTGGACACTATGGAATTACATCTGTTTGAGGTAATCCTCTTGTGTTTTTGTTGTGCTAATTATTTAGAAATGTATAAAAAAGCAAGGGAAGATATTAAGTTCTGAGTAATGCAGATTTTCAAAGTCATTTTTGTATTATACTTCATAAAATTTAATGTTTGGTAAAGTTCAAGAAAAAATTTAGAATACACCAACAAAAATAATCTAAACTACCATTTTTTACCTCATGCGCCTTTTGTATCAAATAATGTAAATCTAGCATGATTTTATCATTCCCTTTAATGCCTGTTCAAAACAAAAAGAATTTGAAGTCTCAAAATTATAATAATGCTTTCAAGATATTGTTCAGGATAATAAAAACCAGATGTGATGATATGTATTGATGTAAACCTTTCTACCAGTATCAGTTAAAAAAAAAAAAAAGGTCAAAAAACCTCATGGTCTTTTAATACTGACAATATCAACATATAGGGAAACAATCCAATTTAAACAAATGCTCCTACAGTTAACAATCATTAGCCATACCTTTCTCAGAGTAAATTTAATTAAAGTAACAAAAACATGCAATATTTTTGCTAAAATAATATTCAAAGAGTCTGTTTCCACAGTCCATCCTGTTTACCTCTTTCCTGTCAATGTATTTATTGGTTTCACAATTACATGAGATAATGAGCAAACTAAGAACAGGTAAGGTATTAGAGTCATAAATGGTATGGCATACAGATTTTAAAAGTGCATTTTACTTAAAAGCATGACATTAGGAATTTCCAGTGGTTAAAATAATTTATGAAAAAGACATGATGTAGACAGACTGGGTGAACTGAAACATTCATTCATGGTGGGATCATTTGGAAATAGAGAAAGTGACTTGAACGTCCTCTTCAAAGAAATAATTTTTAGCTTTCGGATAATGTGCTGTTGCATTTGAAAGTTAACACTGTTTCTTTCCATTAAAAACTGGAAATCTTGCTTCCCAGTGGGGCGAATTGCTGTGAAAGTATGTGCGTGTTAATTAAAAAAAATGCACACAAATACTGAACTGGGCTCAATTTAGCTGCAAAACGTATCTACAATAAACATGGAATGTCAGTTGTCATGATTATCTTTATTAGTTTGCTAATAAGAAAAAGGAGAATTTATTTAATGATTTACAACTTGATCTAATCCAAGGAGAGTGGAGCTGAGGCACTGCCTTCTACATTTAGGACTTGTGAAGTTTCCCCTGCAAGACTCTGCTCTGTTTTATTTAAGAAAGTTCCTGTTTTCTGGGTACCGATAGATGAATCCCTAATGGATACGTTTACAGCCTGATGAACAAGAGGTTCATCGGACCTCATGGCAAGATACATCTGATCTTCAAATATATCTTCCACAGCATCACTGTCCTGATGAGTGTCTTTCTGAGGAATGCTGATGGATTGTAGCATGAAGCTATGCCGGGACTCCAACTCTATCAAACCATTTCCACTGAAATCCATATCGAAACGGTCCGATTCTTTATCCTCCATCCGTTTTTCAGCTTGATGATTATTTCTCCAGTGTGCGTCATTCAAATTACTTTTCTCAGGAATATCATTGTTTAATTCAAGTTTCCTCTCCTGATTTAAATTCACTGTGCTCAAAGTGAGGGCTGCAAAGTCTGTTGGCACAATAAGCTGCAACTCTTCTGCAGGCAGGCCGCTCGATTCTTCAGCAGAAGTCATTTCCACCAAGATAAACGGCGTGGATGATTCGTCCCTGTCCCCGTTGCTTTGAGCAATGTTAGTCTTGTCTGTTTTGTTTTGCTGGTAGTAACTGTTCAGCAGTGCAAACATTCTATCTACATCCTTCAAGTAATTAGTCCAGTCAGCCAGACTAAGTCTATAGTTGTATCTGTGTTCATATACACTTTCATTCACACTGTACAAGTCTTCCAGTCCTTGCCAGTTGATGTCGCCAGTGAAATTGGGCAGGTTAACCTTCCCATCCATCCCATAACTGTCCTCTGTTGAAAGAAAGAATAAAGCCTAATGGTGAACACCAGCTTAAAAGCAAAGCTTCCATGTGTGCTTCTACTCCAAGTTGGTCAAAAGCACCACTATTCATAACGTATGTAGCTCAAAATGTAAGACGCTCCACATCTTCTGTCATCAGATTCATGGCTCTGGCCTCAGGTGTGTTCACAGCTCCTGCTAAACACACAGCAAGAAACCCTCTGCCTTCTGCTATGTCCATGGACTAAGTAAAAAAAGAACAAAATCTGGTCTAAAGGGGCTTTGTGATGACATTCAGAAATAAGTCAAGTCTTTCCTCTGATATTTCAAGGCAGGAAAGTTACTTCAGTACAAAAATGATCCATTCACCTTTCCTGAACACTCCACCAAAATATGCAATAAATGAACAATGGTTAAGTATAAAAGATGGGACTAATTCTAGAAGCCATTAGTGACCTGAGCTTCAACAACACCCGCAGGAATTTGATAGCTTGAGACATATGGTCTACAAACCAACCAGCCGCATTTTATTTAATAAATGTTAGCCAAAAGTAGTTACTTTGTATACATTCATTTTAATTTACATGGAGCAATTAGGAGAAATAAAAGCTGTAAAAGCTTGGTGTGAATTAATTTATAGGATTGCACCACTCTGAAAAATAGTGTTAAAATATATATAGATGTAAAACCTCTGAAAGGTTGTTCTTTTTAATTAAAAAAAAAAAGCTTTCAAAGAAAATGTCTAACAGTTTTATCAAATAGTAAGTTTGAATAAAGGGCATACATTTGACTCTATAAGTAGCAATGGAGCTGCATTTTATATTGATCACAGCCAGAAAAAGCAAAGATGGGGAAGGAAATCCATTTCTAAAAGATTTTTTAAAGTAACAGTGGCTATAGTGACCCAGATTACCAAATGTAGTGTGAAATTTTATATTGACAGGTAACACTGAACACACTATTTCATTTAATTCACAGTGCAGACTGTGTTTAGTCCAAAGATTTTATCAACAAAGCGGAGTACAAGTGAAAAATAATCAGGTAATGCAAAAGCCTGTCAGGGAAAGTGGCAAATTTGTCCTTAATAAATGATGCTGTAAGCAATATTTAATAATTTGTTCACTGAGATGACTTGTCGTCTTTCTGAGAATTGGACAGGCAGGTAGGCTGGTAGCAATTAGCATGGAAGTTCAAGTGTCTACAGTCCAACAGTGTGAACTGAGCACATTTATCTATACTGAACCCTTCATCCCTACAGTGGATTCTTGGCATCTCAATTAATTCTTTTGCATTTTAAATTACCCTTTCTTGTTATTCAAGTAAAACAGAAAATACACCTTGTATCTGTCATAACTTATATTCTTTCCTTTCTACTAGCTTGGAAAGAATTTCTCCAATACTGAGTCCATCATATATAAGTCAGAAAAATACCATTATGGCCAGAAAAAAATCTTGTGATTTTCTTGTGATGAGGAGACTTATTCTGCTCCTACCAAAGGGAGATCACTTTCCTTACTTGGAAACACCAGAATCTTTGCTCTTAATTGGTATTTTTTTCACTTAATACAACAGATGTAAATATTTTACAATGTAAAAATTTAAATGTCTTATTTTTTAAAGCAAGGTCTAGAAATATTTTTTTTTTTTTTTTTTTTTGCAAACACTTGTCAAACTTCCTGTTACAGGAAGCAACACAAGCTTTTTGGATTTGGTAGGACAGCTATGACAAAGTGTCTTCTTTTTTTCTTTTCCTGAAGTAGACAAGAGAAATGAAATCATGGCATGGCCATATGAGAGCCGTCTTCATAAGTCAAATTATGGATAACATTTCCTGAAATAAAAAATAATTAAATACTGCAGAGGTTTCAAGACAGAAAAGTTAATATTCCAGTGCTTAGAGGCATGAAGGGCTCTAGAAAACATCATAGCAAGGGACGCATTTTTGAGGCATTTAGTCACCAAACCCTCTAAGATAGTAACCACACTACCAATGCAGCAATATTTAAATTTTGCTCTGTTATTTTGTATTGATAGTTTCATATTTTTTTTTTTCTTTAACAAATCAGAGGCTGTATAGGAAAATGAACTGCTCTAGGAACAGTCAGTGGCCAAAATGGTTTGGTATGTGATGACAGAAACTGATACTGGAGTGCTGCCATTTGACCAGTAACAGGTCTGGGGATGGATCAGGGCAGTGTGGGTCAGAGCAGGAGCCGGAATAGTGCCTTTGGCCTCAGAGAAGCCTTTGCTGCCTGTTGCAGGCAGTGGGACAGAGGGTTGAGCTGAGCAAGCCAGGGTGGCAGGGTGGGCAGTGGGGAAGTTGGGGGACCAGCGAAGAGGACCAGCATTTCTCATCAGCCTCAGCAGCAGGGCAATGGGGCTGTGCTGCAGAGGAGTGAGGTCAGCAAGGAGTCTGATATATTCCTGCAAAACAGTTCAAAGACTGAGTCAGAGATACATGGTCCTTCATGCTGAATCTATTTTTCCCCTCTCTAAATGTGGCATTGTTTCAGCAGTCTCAGAGGAGTTTCTCAGCTGGGAAGGCACTGGGAATTGTTCTGTGATCTTGTCAAGCAGAAGAAAATAACTTGTTTAAACACATCAGAGGTAACTTGTATTCATACATGTTAAGTGAATAGGAAAGCAAAGTCTTGAGGTCCTAGAGCTGACTATATGTTGGCTGACTGAGCAAGTTACCTCACTGCTTAATTCCACAATTTAGCTGTAATCTAAGTGTACTGGGCAGGAAGGAGAGAGGAAAGAAAAGGTTTTCCCCTGTAAGAAATCTCATTACAAATAGATGTGAAATGAGAAAGTGCAGATGAGTTGCATTTGAGCAACAGCATGGCAGTGGTTTCCTTGATCAATATTTTGGAATTTCTCAGCTATGTCATAGACCCAAAAGAGAGAAAAACTGTTGCTAACTGTTCACAGCAAAACTTCTTGAGATTTTTTTTCTTAAATCAAGCGTTAGCTAAGCTTCACTCTCTAGTTATCATACCCTGGAGCTCCATAATTCCATCTGTGACTGTGTTGTCTCCAAACTAATAAGAGATTTGGATATACCCCCACTGAGACTAAAGACAAGTAGGAACAATCATCTCCTTGGTGGCTTTGAAAAACCTCAGAAAAGCAGGAGAGGAGAGTAGAGTGTGCAGTTCCTACATCCTGTTATCAACCATGTCTGCAGAGTCATGTTCTGTCCATCAAAGGACACAGGTGACATCAGTTCTTCCCTCCCAAAGCTCCCCCTGTGCGTTAAGCAAACAGGACTACACTGGCTGTTTCCACACAAGCCTGTTGCCCCAGTATTGTACTTGCAACACAGGTAGTGCTGGACTAATGCAGAGCATTTTGAACTGGAAACAGGTCTGAGGGGAGAAACGACAGGATCTGAAGGAAGCCTAAGGGGCAGTTCACATGACTTAGCAGCAAAGGGCTTTTCCTTTCTTATTCCAGGAATCCTTGTTAGGATCCTCTAAAAGGTTGTTCCAATGATTTCTGATCAATGTTTTTTGTTAATAAAAAAAAAAAAAGTTTTAGAAAAGAAAACCAATTACCACAAAGGTGGGGCTTGTACCAAAATGTTGAACCCAAGCATCTGTGTATATTGAGAAACTGGAATGTAATGGCACAGAGCAGTATCGCTTGTGTTATACTATACCTGCTATTTATCCCAGTAGCATAATGTTTATTTACTTGGTACCAGAAGTTAAAATATTTTCATTACTAAACAGTGTAGTAAGATACAATTCAAAGATTAATCCTGTATGCTGTACTATTTCATGCCAACTCACAATTAAAAAATGCCATTTCTCTTAGACCTGTAGTTAAAATGAGGAGTGCTTACAAGGATGTCTTCTAAAGAAAGACTTAAAAGCATAATTACAGGGATTTCTTCCTATCATTATAGTAACCAGTTCCCACCAGGCTGTAAGGAGCAATGCAAACAACTGGGATAAAACCTAGTGAAAGTGTATCATTTTCCTAGATCCCAAAACTACTCAAGTGAGAAAATATAAAATTGGCTGCAAGGAAAAATTAGCTGCATAAATTAGAGATCTATAAAACACTGAAACATTTTAATTGTTCCCTGGCTGCTGGGACCTAATGATAAGATTCTTTTCAGAAGACTCTGAAAAAAAAAAAAAAAAAGTAGCCTTGTATACTCCTTGGGCCCAGTTTACTTCTCAGGTAAACAATGAGTATCAGGAGTTACTCCACTAAAGCACATGGAGATGAAAATGGATAAAACTGATATACTGTGAAAAGGTATCAAGTCTAAATATGACACTTGACAGACTTTAATCTATTTTCATAGAATCATAGAATAGATTTGGTTGGAAAAGACCTCCAAGATCATCAAGTCCAACCCCTGATCCAACTCTAATTACTATATCATGGCACTAAGGGCCACGTCCAATCTCTTTTTAAAAACCTCCAGGGATGGTGAATCCACCACCTCTCTGGGCAGGCCGTTCCAGTGCCTGATTACCCTCTCTGTAAAGAATTTCTTCCTAACATCTAACCTAAACCTCCCCTGGCAGAGCTTCATATTTTCACCCTGAGTACAAGTATTGCTCAATGAACAGCAAGTGCAGTACTAAAACCTGAGGTTTTTCAGTCTCTTCAGGCTTTTGTTTTATGTTTGACTGGTTCCTCCACCAGTAGAAACTGGGCTTTGCATGATAAACATGTATACTTGCAAACAGATAAATATACTTGCAAACAGCTGTCTTTCAAATATTCCTCAGGTTCAAGCATTAGATATAAAAAAACCCCTCAACTGATGCCCTTCCTCAGTTCAAGTATTACAAGCTTTTTAAGAAATTTTATTTCATGTTTGTGTGATTTGAAAGCATTGGCCCTTGGCCCAAAGGAGCCTCATCTTTCTGCCATGCTTGTACTGAACTGTCTCCTGCTGGCTTCTGAGCACATGCTGCTCACACTGAACATTGCTTTTGCTTAAAGGAGCATCTGCCAACAGTTCCTAAAGCCAGTGAGAAGATGTTACTTAACTTCCATAAGTTTGAATGGGCTTTTTGGATGCATAACCTCAGAAAGCTTTTTAAGCACATTTGTTTTATGTTTAAAAAGCAGCTGTACAGACTTCCTAAACAAAATCAGAAACCCACTCCCCCACCCCACCCCACAACCCATCCAAAACCAACCCAATAACAGGAAAACAATCCGAGAGAGGTGCTTATTTGTGTCATTTTCCCTGGGTAAACATCTAAGAAATACAGGCATGAAATATGAGCTGTATGAAGTCTTGCTATGACAATGAGCTACGTTAAATGCAGAATGGTAGATCTAAAAAAACAATGGCCAATTTCAGTGTAGAGTAGTTAGAAAATGCATGCATCAAAAGCTATGCTGTGTGCAACATGGCAGGATACAGACATTAGTTGAAATGGACTGGAGTCATGCAATTATTTGGAAAGAAGCTGCTGAGGAGAATAAAAAAGTGTGGATACCTGTGTGGATCATAGCTTCCTCCATCTTTATTTCCTGATATAGGAAAATACAAGAGTAACTTTTGTTAGTGTTTAGAACTTGTAAAACCATTCACAATGTAGTTTTCCATGCACAGCATCTAATTCCTAAAAAGAAATGTACGGTGTTAAGTAAAGACAGAGCTGCAGTCCAACAAAGATTTCCTGGAAGTTTTATGTAAAAGAACTGGAAACCCATAGTTTTTCAAAAGTAATAAAACCCCCAAACAATTAGATATTGTAAAAAAGAGAAATATTTGTAGCTGAAGAAAGAGATACAAAGATGCAAAACCACAAATTACGTAGAAGAGAATATTCCTGTAAAAAAAAAATCACAATATTCAATTAATCAAATTTAAGTGCAATGAATTACAGAGTTATGAAGTATAAACAACAGCTATTTTTGTACTCAGAGAGTCTTGTAAAGAAATATTCCTTTCCCCAAAAATGGAGGAGACGACTACCACTGATTAGAAGTTTGCAATGTTAAGTCTCAGTTGTGGTGTAGAGCCTTGTTGTTCATACAGGCAGACAGCAATTGGAATAAACACAGGATTTAATACCTCACCTGCTATTAGGAGGCAAAAACTAAACAAATAAACCCTGCAACAGAGAAGAGAGTTGTGACTATGAAGATCTGCATAGGCTTGTTATTGACTCAAATAACATGATAGCCTTTCTGCACCATTTCTATCAAACATTGGTTTTTGCCACCAATATCCATCTAGAACAACCTGTGCAAACTTGCAAAGATGCTTCCTGGTCACACAGTTACTCAGGATGGTTTATGTGGATCATTCCAAATTATTCAGAGCAAAATTTAGGAGAGCAACTCTTCATGGATAAAATCAGTACTTAAGCAGATTTTCAAAAAAGGAGTAAAAGGGAAATAAACATTTCTATTATTCTTGTACCTGTTTCAAGTCCCTTTGGCCTTGGGTTGCATTGCTTGTAACCTTGACAACTTCGCAGTTCCATTAGCTGTATGTGTAATTGGTTCAAAATGCCTCTTTCCACCGTATGTACTGTATTTGTCAGCTGAGAAAAAGAGGAATGGAGGGAAAAAATACTTGTTAGCAGAAATAATAATAATAAAAAAAAACCCTAGAAGAGTCTGGCAAATAACATTTTGTGACAGGGAAAGGGTTTTACCTGATAGGGATCAGTGTTCATATCAAAATATTCCAAGAAGCCAGTCGCAAACTCACAAAAGAGAAAATTGTGGGTGTCATTAACTGTTCGCAAACACCAGTAAGTGTTGTTATTTGAGCTTGTGCAAGCACAGAAAGAGCCCACTGTAATTGAAGAAACAAGTTATTAGCTTTCAGTGAAAAATAATATGCTTGTTTCTTCTAGAGAAAACTCTATAGATTTTCACATACTTAAATTCTAGATCAATCTAACAAAACTTTTCCATTTGAGTGTTAGATTCTCATCTGAAACGGAATAAATGTTGCTAGCATGTAATTTTCACAAACATACAGTTAACAAAAGCAGAAGATAGTGAATCCTATAGTTAATGAGGCATATTCTGTTCTGAGTTATATATGGTTTATTGGGATTGAGCAGAATCCAGGCTTTACAAAAAACCAACACAAATCCTGATCTTTAAGATTTTTATACACGATTCATTGGAATTGCTTACTATATATAAGAAGTTACTGTGTTCCCCAACAGTAAGTAACCATAACCTAGTACAGCCTCTGAAATGCAAGTACAACAGACAATTACAGAACTGTAAGCACTACAGAGGAAGGCCAAATTTATAGTTGATATAAAAGTGAGATGGAAATGGCACAGCAGCCAAGAAAGAGTGAAGCAGTGTATGGGGGAATGAGGCAAGTGAAAGAGACCAGGCAATGAAGAGATGGGTTTGCAAGCAGGGAGCTTGCCTGACAGCCTGAATACAGGAAAGATGGAAGAAGCAAGGTGGGAAGGATAACCAGTGCATAATCCCATGCCTCATTTTAAGCACCTCTCCATTATTGCTTGAGTTTTCCACTTAACTATTATTTTGAACTGCAATCCCTTATTTTGTTTATTTGATACACAAATAAGAGGGAAATTTAATCATTTAGTCAGGCCTTTGTAGGACAATCCCAAGCAGTGTAACTGGATTATAACTTGTTTTCACTTTTCCACCTGGGGAAACCTAGAGCTAGAGCTTCCACTCCAGACTGAAGACACCTGGATCCAGGTGTCGTAGTGATGGGAGCAGCCATAGAGGTGACCTGAGAATATTTTGTTTAGAATCCGGTTCTGCCACCAGAAAAGGCTGCAAGAACGTTATCTCTCTTAATTTTCAAACAAACTGCTAACAAAAGTTTTTCTGTAGAAGAATGTCTCTCTAATTCCAGTAATGAAATATTAATATTACCTTAGATTTTTATTTAGATTTATTTAGATTGGTTATTAGCATTATGACTAGCTGTAACAGTATCAATGTTTTGAACAAACTTCATAAAAATACTAATGGTAGAGTCACAGAATCAAAGAATAATTTGGGTTGGAAGGGACCTTTAAAGGTCATCTAGTCCAAACTCCCTGCAGTAAGCAAGGACATCTTCAACTACATCACATTGCTCAGAACCTATCCAACTTGACCTTGAATATTTCCAGGGATGGGGCATCTACCACCTCTCTGGGCAAACTGTGTTTCAGCACCCTCATTGTAAAAAAATTCTTCCTTATATCTAGTCTAAATCTACCTTTTTCTTTCGAACCATTAGCCCTTGTCCTATTACAACAGGCCATGCTAAAATGTTTGTCTTCATCTTTCTTATAGGCCCCCTTTAAGTATTGAAAGTCTACAATAAGCTCTCCCTAGAGCATTCTCTTCTCCAGGCTGAACAACCCCAAGTCTCTCAGCCTTTCTTCATAGGAGAGGTGTTCCACCCCTCTGGTCATTTTTGTGGCCTTCCTCTGTGGAGGACTCCAACAGGTCCACGTCTTTCCTGTGCTGAGGACTCCAGAGCTGGATGAAGTACTCCTTGGTGGATTCTTACCAGGGCAGAGTATGGGGGTCTCACCAAAGCAGTATTGGTCCTTTTTGTCTGTGTAATGTGAATCCATCCATCAACCCTTCTTTAAGCTATGGACTGTGTCAAAGGGACACTTTTTTACCCCATGACTATAGTTGGAGCATTGCTAGAATGCACAGCAATATGAGAATGCTTTTCATAATTGTTTTGTTACTCCACAGTTAAAAAGTAATAAGCCAATTTAGTTGTTGTCTTTAAAACCAAAACTATGCATATGGCTGCATTACGAACTTCTTAAAATGTAAAAAGTGTATTAGCAGAAGTCCTAGTGCAATCATAACATCACTAGGAGACAACATTTTTCTCCAAATGAAAAATTGCTCTTAGCATATTTTCTGCTTGGAGTAATATATGTTGTAACTTAATCATAATTTGATCTTGAAGTTTTTGAAAGTAAAGGTTTCAATCACTTTCCTTCCTCCAGCACCAAAGATGAGAAAGGTGTTGTTTTGTTAATGCTGAATACCAAGAAATGTTGCAGCATGCCTCTATAGGATGGTTATCTATATACCCTGAAGATTAAAGGAACTTAAAATATTTTGTTCTTATACATGAAGTGAGCATTCCACAGTTGTGATTTATGAATTCTTTTAGAATATAAAAATTAGGAATAATAGGAAGTATTCATAAGGGAAAACATCTGTATTTTCTTCACAAAAAGGTAAGTTGTTTATGACACACTTTGAAACCAAAATGATCAAATTAAAGTAGACCTTTTATGTGGTGAAGTTTGTGACAACATTAAAGATCGAGTCCCAAAAAGGATTTGTGAAAACTGGAAGAATAAGGTTATTATTAATAACTGGAAACCCAATTAAAATTCCTATGAAGTATTTGGTCATTTTGGTCTCCAGGAGATGACACAAATCTTAGTGGCTTGTTATGAAAGTCTATGTTTTATAGGCCAATTCTCATTCTTGTTTCTCTGGTGTTTAGCCTCAAGCCTCTTGTGATAATTTCATATAAGTAATAATACAACAATTACAACCTACTCAAGAGACATTCTTCCTTCATACTTCAGAATAATGGCAGCAGCAGCATTATTAAGTGCCAGTTCGTCAAAATAATGCTCTGATTGCATGAAGTGGAAACTCTGTAACACAGCAGAATAACCGAGATAGGTCTGCACGTGGACATAAGACCTACAGTTCCAGAAGGGTGCTGTTTGCCAGTGGTTGTTGTCGTGGGTAAAACACGTCAGTCCAGGGAGGCTACACTCATCTCCTTTCTTCTGGCGCTTTTTCCCCTTCCTTTCCTTCTTCCTTCTCCGGTTCTCTTTGAACAGCTGCAGTTTGCCATCCACTTCCTGTGCTGCTTCTCTGTTCAGAGAGAAAGTTGGGCATGGCTGACAGAGAACAGTCTGTATTTGGTTAACAACAGCGCTATCAGTTTTTACATCTTTCTGGAATTTTTGAAGATGAAAGGATGAGAATATACCCATCTTCTAGCTCAGCTCCCAACCCAGCTGTTATGACATGGTGTTCTCTTCAGTAGGCATGAGAAATGATGCACTGTTGCATTTAGATTTAACTAGATCTTTTTCACAGTTGTGAGGTCAATCAGCTTCTAATTTAATCCATTTTCTACAAATAGGTTTTAAAAATATTATCCACAAGCTTTCACAAGTCTGCCCAAAACTACTCAAGGTTTCTAGTGAGAGTGTGCTATATGTGACCTTTTCTTTCCTTCACTTCCTCCCTTCCTCTTGCCTCGACAAAATCCCCAAATAAAAAAAAAAAAAATAATTTCTCCAGTCACCAAAAAGCCAGCTGAGAGAGTGAGAGTATGACAACAGTCTTACTTAAAGGGATGAAGATGGCTCTTGAGTTTCTCTTGGGCCTTTACTCCTTTCTCTTTGTTGTAATAGCTACAGGGAAAATTATTAGGAATTATCAAGTCATTAAACCATTTTCAAAACAAAAACAAACCAGAAACATACCATCTGACATTTTCTTAAGGAACTACACAGAATGATTTACAATTTTCACTTTGTTTAAAGAATTTATATCTGTGTGAGTGCTCCTATGTTAGATTAGAGCAAAACTACATCTGGGTTCAAATATGTTAGTAGAATACTAACACATTTGATCTTAAAATTTTAACATTTATCTTCCTTTTGATTCTCAGTAGCTTCTACTCTTAAAAGGGATCTAGCTAAAATGAATACCTACAGTAGTTATAAATATCAATAAAGCTTATGTTCTTTCTTTTCTATCTCATGTGTAAGCCTTAGAAATCAGTGTAGTTTTCAGTGTTGAATGTTGTCTCTCTTACCTCTGTTTACTACAGTCACATTCATCTGGTTTTCTTCTTTTTAGGTGTCCTCTAACTTCCCTCAAATTCTTAATTTTGTCTTGGAGCGCTTCAATCTGCAGAGAAGTCAGAATTATTCTTAGAAAAGGTAGCAGTGCAAAAACTTCATTCAGATTTTAAAATACCTCTTACCTCCTTATCAATATAAGCCTTGTGGTCCTTCCAGGCTCTAGCAGATTGGTACAGTTCCCTCTCACAATGAATAGTGTCATTTGGAAGAATAAAACATCTGTAGACATGAGTTTAAGAAATAGGAAAAAGAAAGTCAGTGGTTTCCCAATTCCTACCCATTTATTCTAACATTCCTAATAAATTCTTTGTTATACTCAGTTAAGAAATAAAGTCTATGAGGTCTTCTCATGTTGACTTAATAATATTAATAATTGCTTCAATATTTTTTTTTCCTGCAAAATAAAAGAAAAATCCTCATCTATGACAGATGCTCTGGTTTTGCTAAGCAAAAATGGAAAGGCAATGACATCCTGGAGATTCCTAATCCAATAAAATGAAATTGAATCTGAAATAAAAATCTGTTCAGAATTTAAAGCCTCTTGTTAACCAAATGTGCCATTTCTTATTTAATCACCAGCTGCTGAGAAATATATTCCTTTTGCCACATGAATGTGACTCATCTTCCAAGTTTGCAAAACAGTCAAGAACAGAACATACAGTCAATGGGCTAAAGAGCAATATAATCAATAAAGATCAATAAGAATCAAAGTTAGACCAAAGAGTTCAAATAAATGGTTAAAAAAAAAGCCAACAGAACACTCAAGTTAAAAAGTGTTGCAATGTCAAAACCATTCACACCAATGTTTGAAAAAACAGCTCTACCAAGAGACAAAAAAACACATGGGAGGCCACAGATTTACAATGAGATAGAAAATCCAGCAGACTACAGGGCTAGGCTTTTAAAAACTCCATGCTAACAAACAGAAAATCCTTAATTATGGAAATACTGCAGTTATACGGACACAACCTCTCTTGGGTCCTACTTCATCAGAATCCTTCTTTTAATTTTTGAGAAGAATAGCAGAAAGGAAGATTTAGATGATTATCTCATCCCATGTTATCCCATTATGTTTTTTCCTTCACTCAAAGATTTCTGAATAAAATACTGTATTCAGTACAAGTCAAAACACTTTATGGAGAAAGAATAACTTCTCCAGAAAGCTATTTAAGGCTTTATTAATGCCACAGTTGGAAATTATCAATGTAAAAAAAGGACAATTTTTACTTATTAAAAAAAAACTTTTATTTTTTCCTTGTGTTAAAAAAAAGAGAAGGAAATAAAAGACACAAATGCTATTTATATTTTAAACACAATTAAAAGGATAAAATAGAAGATTTTTGTTGCCTGTGTCTGCCTAAAAACTAAAAAAAAATGTTTTGAGATTTTTTGCTATTTCACTCAGATTTAGTGTAGGGCTAAAAACTTAAATCTAAGCATCTTCCAGGATGGAAAATTGATTGTGGGTCTCTTCAGGGATAGACAAGTCTAATGTATCTTAGCTATTGTTAGTGGCTGCAAGCAACTAAGCATTAAGAAAGATGATGTAACTAATCTAATCTGTCCTCATTCAGAGTGGGATTTCAGTCATCTCAGATTTAGGCCTTTATGCTAAGCTGGTAGCCTAGACTTTCTGAAGAACAGCGGGAGCATCAGCTTCACAGAGTGATTAATCCATCATGAGATACATGTTTTAACAGAGAGGATGAATCTCCCTCTGGAGGTACCTACTCCTCCTCAGAAATAAAACTTGAACTAGATGCCTCCCTTTAAAATACACATAGTAAAGTTAAATGATTCCACCTACTAACAAATCCAGCTCAGGTTTATCCAAAATCTATGATGATAGTTTTGAGTTCTTAAATATTACAACTATAAAATAATAAAAAAATGAAGGAGAAAGAATACAATTAGAAAATTTAAAAGATTTAATTTTAAGAAAAAAAAAAAACAATGCAGAAAAAGCAATCGTACTTGTGCGTCACTTGGACAGAGTTGGGTTGACCTATGGCATCAGTGCCATCAGCAATCATTGTGTCACCAAGAGCACCATTCGTTCTCTCTGCTTCTTCCTCATTTTCAGCGTTGTGACGCTTGGTGATACTTTTGGTTTTTAACACCTGCAGTTCTTCCTCTTCAAGATTTATGTCATATATTTCACCTTCAAATTCCACAGACAAGGACCGGGTTTGTCGAGTGTGAACAAATCGGGGTTTGTATTCTGAAGCAGAAGAAAGAAACATTCCTGGTTGCATATGAATATCTACATGACCCGTGTCATGAAAGCATACTCCAAATAGCAAAAAAGCTGTTCAGTAAAAACAGCTTGTTTTTTCTGTGGCTTTACAGAAACTTATTTAATGTTTTTTTGATAGGTCAAGGCCCACATTTTCATCTGTAGAATTAAGTTTTGATTGCTTCAAGGCTTGCATTTTGTGCTAGTCTGACCTTATGTCACAGTTAGCATCTATATCTCCAAATAAAATCAGTGTCTTAGAAATCAGATACCTAGACAGAGACACTCAAAAAATCAGAGACCACAGGATTAGAGACCACTTTAGGAAATAAAACCATTCAGTACTGTGAACAAGGTCACCACCTGTAAATTGGCATATGACATAAGCTTGACTTAAGCTTTAGAATAAAAATAACTTTTCAAAAAGCTAAAACCTTTTCCTTCTTAAAGGCAGTCACTGAAAGGGCAAGAATCCACCATATGTATATGTATATGTATATGTATATGTATACGTATACGTATACGTATATATAGGTGGACACACACACCATCCGTATCTATGTGTACAAGGATAATGTATGTGTCGAAGTATATATAACCCCTTTGAGGGGTGTGTGTACAAGATTACCCATGTTTGGACTTACACTTTTTACTTCTTTTGTTAAATGTACTTGTTCCCAATCAAGCTGATAAAACCCACAGTCAATACCACATGAAAGCAAATTCTGTCTATCAAAACCACACACAGAGAACCCTAGAAAGACATATTTCAGCTTATAAGAACCAGTTGTAGGGCATTTCTATTTGTTACATCTATGCTGAGCACACCTTTGTCACCTAAGAGTTAATAATTCATGCAGCAGAATAAAACCGGAGCTGTAAGAAAGTGCTGCCTTTGGCAGGTAGTGTCTGTTTTACTGCAGCTTTTATGTTAGTGCCTTTGAGAGACTCTCGCTGAACCTTTCCTGCAAGAATCTTTTAGAAGTGCAGCTAGTGAGCCTCATTCAGCTCTTCATTCAAACCACCCTATCCTTCTGAACTGCTTCAGTGGCTGCCTGCTGTCAGGTGAAAAAAGGCTTCCCAGTCAAGTCAATGAAGACATTCATCTTCCTGAAGAGAAAATCCCTAGTTTCAAAGTATCTTTCTGATTTATAACCATATTACTCTCTAATAAAATAATGCAGAAAGATTCATAGGGTCAGATGGGACAATTTCTGGCAATATAACAGTCTCTGATGAGATTACTTATTAATTAAGTCACTGAAAGAGTCTGGAATATATAAGCATCTTAGCCAGATGTAATCTAAAAACTGATGTCTGAACTAGTCATTCTCTTAACAATCAATGTCTCATCATCATGAGTCTTTCTCTGCTCTACTCAAATGAATGCTAAGGTGGATTTGGAGGAGGAGTAGGAAGGAAGAAGAATAAGAACGTTATAAAGAAGAAAATCATAACAAATAGACTTTTTCTGATGCTCCTTTCAGATATTTTCCATACTTTTTCTCTTTCTCTCCCCAAAAAACTTTCCCCCCAGTTGCAAACCCCATTCAGCCCTTGCTGGTATGCTGGCAACACCTTCTTTCTGTCTTGGTTTTTGCTAGGATAGAGTTAATTTTATTCTTAGTAGCTAGAAAGCACTGTGTTTTGGTTTCAGTGTGGGATTTGTTATGAGAAGAATGTTGATAAGGTAGTTGAAAGCACCTTGGGTAGTTTGAAAGCACAAAGGACTGGGAGGGGGAAAGTGATAGTAGTTAGTAAAACCCAGAACTGACAGTTGGATATACCAAGAAGATATTCCATATCATATTACATCATGTTTAGTATATTAACCAGGGTTGCCCGGAAAGGGAAGGGATTCTTTTGGGAATCGCTCAGGCTCGCTTTTCCGGGATTGCCATTTTGGGTCCTTGTTGCTCCTCCGGGTTTGTTATCAGAGGGTGGTGAACAATTGTACTGTGCATCATCCATAGATTTATAGTTGTTATCATTATTATTATCATTACTATTTTAAATTTATTTTACTGTGATTATTAAATTGTTCTTATCTCAAGTATCCTTACCTTTACCCCTCCAATTCTCTCCCCGATTCCCTAGGGAAGGCGGGCGGCGGGGCAATGCGAGGGTCTGTGTCTTGTTTGGCTGCCAGCTAAGTTAAACTATCATACTTTCCAAGGTACACAACAGGTATCTCCCCTTCAAAATATCACTTCGGGGAACATTGCCCAGTTTGGGAATTAGCCTGGCAGTGTGTGACACACAGACTTTTCAGCAGAAGTCTGCCTGTAAGCACTATGAAGTTCCTTAGATCACACTAAACAAATGAAAGAAATTATATGAAGGCAGCATTTAGTCTGAACAATGAGACAACTCAGGACAGACAATATTGTGGTTGAATGTACAAAGAATACCAGGGATTCTTGTTCACATGCAGAGTGGGAGAGCCTTTAAACCAGGAAATATTTTGAATTATACTAACATTATTTTCTTCTTCCATAGACATCTGTGCAGCATCTTCCAACTTTTGCATTTCTCTTATGACTTCACTATCTTTCCATTTTAAAGACCCAACTTTATCTTATTCCCCAGTTTAGTATTTTCGATAGAGAGCAGGAGAATACAGCCTGCTCTTGAACAAAGTCTGAAATCCAGGGCCGCTTGTGTTGCTATAGCTACAGAACTTCACTTTCATCGCTGGACAGATAAATGAAGATACGCGTTCCATTTAAAAGAATGGTTTCGTTAAATACGCTGCTTTTGCAGAAATCATTATCAGAACACGTTATCCAAGTACTGCCTTGCACATTCCCTTCAGCCCACGCTCCACTAGAGGACACTGCAATCCCACCCGTGTCCCTGCAGGAACGCCGGCACTGACTTGCTGGGACGGTCCGGCCCAGCCCAGCCAGCAGAACCTCAGTCCGAGGGCAGCCACGGCTCTGCCCTGCCTCACGCAATACATGTCCTCGGGCTAGCGCCAAACAGCCTGTGGATTCCGTGCTAATGACTCCGCAAAGAACGGCACCGATGGAGCCGCAGGTGCCACCCGGGTTGTCATGTCTGAGCAGCGCGATAGGTGGCACCAGCGCATCATCACCACCACCACCACCGGCCCGAAGACATTCCTCACTGTGATCCAAAGGATAAATATTGTTGTCATTATTACTGTTGTTACGAAGGCAATTATGTAGGATTTGACTGCTAATTACGGATGTATTCATTAGACACAGAGGTGAAAGCAAGAGTGGACTGGTAAGCCAACATGCTGCTAGCCATTCCCCCCTGCTCTTTGCCTCAGAGGCCGAGAGATCAGGTAACACTTACTTTGCACGTTAGGGTTTCTCAAGAATTGTCTTTGATTTTTTCTTTGGGTCCTGCTGTTTCGATAATCAGGATCTGCACAGTTGCAGTCTTTGTCTTTACCGCTGTATCCCCGGGAGTGTACGCTGCGGGTCCGTTTTCTGATGGCAAGTATGTCGCTCGGTACCTTACACTTGTGAATTCGAAGTTTGCCAGAAGCATCCTCCATGCACTGCCACTTCTGTGAGAGAGAGAAACAAATATGATTTCCCTGCAGCCTTCCAAACCCCTGCTATTTTCATGTGGATTGTAAAACAAAACAGGATAATTTCTCTAAAAATGGAGTAGTCCCTTAAATAACAAACTGAGAAGGGAAAGATTTTAAAGGACTAAATTCACTCACATTCTTTGCAACATCTCTCTCATGCTAGGCAAACATAAGTTTGAATGAAATCACTGGAAATCTGCATAGAAAAATACAACCCAGCCAAAAAAGATATATAAATCAAGAGTATCCAGACTAAACACTTCCCTGAAAGGAGCAAGTTAAAAGTCTTAATTTACTGAACCACAGAGTACAGCTGTCAGGGCTGTTTTCACCAACTCTTTTTTTTTTTTCTTTGAAAAAACAGACTTCGTTTCTTTGTTCTGTGAGTTGGAATTTCTAACATGATTCAGGGGAAAACAAAAAATCCCTACAGATGAAGAAGAACTGGTTCAGTCGTAGGGTTCCTTGGCAAAGAGAAGGACAAATTGCGGGTGTGATTTATAGAAAAATACATAAACCACTAACAACATGTAATTTATTTCCTTACCAGTCGTTAGGGTTAGAACCTGCCCCCTAAGACATGTCCCTGCAAACCGTGCCACTCAGACCTGCAAACATTGCTGGTGCTTTATATTTTACATGAGAAGGGAGGAGCCTAAAAGCAGGATACCCCTAGCCAGCCTCCCTACACCCAGCAGGTGCAAGCAAGGGGAAGAATCTTAGGGATAGTCAATAAATAAATTAGCTTGGATAAACTCCTTTGGATGCCTAAATCTTGAGGTTTATATCAGATTTGGGAGAAAAAGTTGTAGCCTGGAAGAAGTACCTGTAAAAAGCATCGCATTCACACTGAATATCAGAGCTAGTGCAGGAGAATGAGAGGAAACAGTTTTTTCCAGCTTGTCTGCACAATATCTGTCTGACTTGATTATCAACATCACTGAACCAGATGGGACACTCTAGGTGGATTTTTTTGGTGGATCCCATTGTCTTTATGTTTCAAATTAAAAAGCAACTGGGACTTTAATTTCCTTTCCACACTGACCTGTCTTAAAAAAGTGAAATGTCATTTTTTTAAAAAACATGGATAGGTGCTGACAGATCAGAGCTCTGCCCATGCCCCAAGCTTGCCATGTATGGTTTCTTGGTTCTAGCTGGCACCTGTAACACCCTATACAAACTAAGAAGCCTGTGAAGATTTTTAAGTCAGTTGTAGTCCAAATAACAATAGGGAAAACCAGAAATAGCTATGTTTATTTAAAATTCGAATGCAACTAAAAATGAATATTAACCAATGAGTTTTGTTCACTTGTGCATCTTAAGCCACAATGAAGAGACTCTGCATACAAAGCAATTAAGTTTGGCTGAATAGCGTAGGGAACAAAACTCACTAATGTTATTGATAACTGGAACCTTTTAGTTGCAGTTTCAGCTAAGTTTCCCTATAATGTGTCCTTTTTTGGTTCCAGTGACTGAATAGCATGCTTTATCTTACTTCATTGATAATAGGAAGACAGCCAGGTCCCAATGGAATCCTCAACTTAACTTTTTAAATGGACATTAATGTCAGAGCAAGCACATTTTGGTAAGTCTCTTCCAGGGAGACTAATGGCTGCTCTGAACTGTTTTGGGGTGCTGTCAAGCTGACTGAAGAATGAAGAAAGAAAACTAAGCCTCAGGTAGGTTTGCTGACCTGATAACCTGAGGAGCGAGCTGATGTGGCTCTGAACCACAGCACTGTGGGAGCACTCCCTGGCCTAACATGTGGGCTGAGCTAAAAGCTGTATCCCATGCTCAGAGACCTTGACTGTGGATTGGCATGACTTTGATGCCAGAATAGTAAACCATGTATAAAAGGCCACAGACTTGCACACTTCTGATAGCTACCTGAGAACTTACAATCATGCCCAGACTTTCAGTGTAAACCTACACCTACAAGTAACAAGGTTGACTTTCTACAAGGAAAGGTATCAGAGAGCTATAACACTTTGCAGGGTTTTATTCTGCAGTAGCATTTGCACTCTTCCTACTGCAGCAAGAGAAGACTGTTGCAGGATAAGAACTGACTGCACCACTGTATTTCCTGTGTTTACTGGGTACACATTACATTTATAAACATATGGCATCAGTTTTTAATGAGTCTCAAAAGCAACATTTTAAAGTAAAATAAGTATTCTCTTTGTCTAACATTAATTATAGCAAGAGGTTCCAGGAGTGGCTTCAATAGCCATTTAGATCATTTTTAACAGTATTATGACTAACACTGAAACAAGACTCTCTGTGTCTAGTACTAGGCAATAATAGTTCTCTATTTAAAACAAGGATTAAATGTGATTCAGTTACTTTTTTTTTCTTTAATTTACTTTAAAAAGTGTCATTATAAAGATGCTTCAGAGTTCTAAGATGGAAATTTTAGACTAACTTTCCTGAATCCTTGCCCATGTCAGTGTAATTGGGCACTGAACATGCATTATGCAGTAAATCATAATGGTCCTTCTGCTCATCTTTAGATCTATAAAATGCATTAATGCATATAAAAGAAGATTTTGACTGATGCACTGCCCCTTTCCCTCCCCTGTTTCTACCTTCCTTTCCACTATGAATACTAAACTATTCTTTGAAATTCAGGACTTTTTTTCCTGGGTCCCAATTTCTCCATCAATTAAAAAATATTGGCACATGCACAAATTAAATATGTCTTCATTAAATTTTAATTTGTATATGCTTTTTTTATTTTCCCCATGTTTATCTTCCTTCTCATGGCAATATTCCACCAGACACCTAAGCCAGTCTAACTATTCACTGTTGCCATAGGAATATGGGATAGTCCCTGCTTCTGACTGCATGCTGACTTTGGGACCCCTGTGCTTATTTATTCTCTCTCAGCAGGAGAAAGGAAGACTAACTTAGAATTTTTTAAAAAACTAACCAACTAATGGGAGAGGAGAAGCAAGACTCTGCCATTTGGCTGCAATGAACTTTTACATGATTTCAGTAATGTTATGAAACTTAACCTGTGTCAGCCTTTTGCCCTGTCACTGACTCCTCTTTTCTTTCTTTCATCTCATCACCTACCCTCCACCAATGATTTCCCTCTCACGTCAGCCTCCCATTTCCAGTTTTTCTTCCTTCTCAATTTAACTTCAGAGGGGAAGTAAACATGGAAGATGATCCTTAAGAGCCCCACACCACACCAATGGAGTCCTGAAACCCCCCACCTCAAAGCTGGTGGGACCATCCCGCTGTGAGGGGCTTTGCTGGTTTAGAGTTGTTTCACACTGAAGCAGGGGCTGTTCAGCACATGTAGGCACAGCTCTGGCTGGCTCCACATGTGCTGGCTGCCAGCTATTCCCAGAGCCCTCCCTGCTCCTGACAGCAAACTACAGAGGCAGTTTAGGAGAGATAAAAATGTAAAAGGACTGAGAATCCTGTGAGGAGTGGCTGAGGAAGTTGGGTTTGTCTAGTTCGGAGAAAAGGAGGCTGAGGGGCGAGCTCATTGCTCTCTACAGCTTTCTGAGGAGGGAAGTGGAGAGGGAGGTGCTGATCTCTTCTCTGCAGGATCCAGTGGTAGGACGCATGTGAATGGTTCAAAGCTGCACCTGGGGAGGTTCAGACTCGACAGCAGGAAGCATTTCTTTACTGAGAGGGTGGTCAAACACTGAAACAGGCTTCCTAGAGAGGTGGTCATTGCCTCAAGCCTGTCAGTGTTTAAAAGTCATTTGAACAATACCCTTAATAGTATGCTTTAAATTTTGGTCAGATTCTATTCTATTCTATTCTATTCTATTCTATTCTATTCTATTCTATTCTATTCTATTCTATTCTATTCTATTCTATTCTATTCTATTCTATTCTACTATTTGGGAGCTCACACTGCTTTAATCTCTGCCAAACCTGAAGTTTAAACACATAAATACACCTGCCTGCTCCTCGGTGTGGAGGCAAGCTCCAGACTGCAGTAGGACTGCAGCAGGAGCTATTCCATGGATGATGTCATTGGCATGATTTCTTCTGGGGGTAGAAGTTTGTCCTTATAAAGTAATTTAAAAGGCAAAGGGGAGAAAATGGGATGGTTAAAAGGGTATTGTTTGTACTTGGTGGCTTTGCTTTGTGCTACTACTGGCTGGGCTCCAGTTTTGAATTAAAGCTACATAAGCAAGACAACAGCAAGTGACGTGGTAACTACCTTGGGTCTCAGTTTCCTGGTATTAATCAGTTTGTGCCACTGCCTTAATATTAAGTAAGTCTATTTCATTACTGAATAGAATTAAGATATAAAAATGTACATTCAGTATGAATCATTGTGATGCGCTGCACTGTAAATATCCACTTAAGCTGGATTTCAAATCAGCTTTGTTTAGTTAATAGACTGTCACATCTTTGAGAGAGTTCCTGCCCCCTTATATAGAAAGGAAATTAATTAGATATTTCATGAAAGGCGTCTTAAGAGTAGGCAAGCTAAGGGTTTTTATTAAGTGTAATTACCCAGTATTTGCAGTAGACACTTCAGTGTTAAATAGCTTGTCAGATTTTATCACAAAGCTATGAAACCCTGAAAAACATGCAACCGGAAATATAACACGGTGACAATATTTTTACAGGTGTTTTTTGATTTTGGTAATGCATGACTGACTTTGAGTATTATTGCTCAGCCTAAAGAATGTTAAGATAAGGCATGAAAAGGAAGATTTCATAATTTTAAACATGTCCTCAAGATTTCATTTCCTTTTTTTCCTGTTTCAAAAAGTCTGATCTAAATTTGAAAACAGTTTCGATTAAAATATCCTCATGGGCTGTCTATATGTGTACCCTTTTCCTCTATTAGCAGTAACCAGATCTGGGTGAGTGTCAGGGGACCTGATGTGATTGTGCCACTAAGGGAGTCTGGTTTAGGGCCGTGCTACTGCAGTAAGAACTGAGTCATGTTTTTGCTTTCTCTGTGCCATTCAGAGAGGCCATGTCACATGGCATATTAAAAAAGTGTCCTGTAAATAGTTGCCTATGGTAAATAGTACAGAGGAGGAGTATTTTCTTGTTGCTGATCTGGAGTTAAACACTAAGAAATGTTTATGGGCTAAGGCCATGTCCTCTATGCATTTCTACAGAGCAGTTATGAACCCTGGTCCTGACTGAGGTTCCTAAATACTTCTGGAAATATTAGTCTATGTTGCTATATCTCAGCAGTATTTGAACATTGCACGCGAGTGCAGCTGTTTCACAGGGATTGTGTGCCAAGTTCACTCAGGGAATTTGGAATTGCTGCATTTTTGTGGAACAAAAATCTCCTCCTTCATTTTAGAACTGAGTTGACCCTGCCCGTAAGGGCAGATCCCAATTTTTGCACCACTCCCTCATAACTGGACCACCTTCTATTGAATCATGCAGAGCTCAAGAGTCTACTGACATGAATGTATTCAGAGAGGCTTACTTATATACGGCCTTACTCCCTGAGAAAGTGTTCCTGAAAAGTGCAATGGTCAGTGGGTTCAACAGATAGCAAAGTAATTTGTCCTACAAGAATTGATATAATATAGGGGGAAATGTATGACAGACTTTAGAAATACATTCAGTTAAATGCACAGAAACAGAACTGGAGGAAAAAAAAATAAAGTAAGAAATTAATCACTGTATAACAGAAATAACTATATGAAAATCATTGATTTTGAGCTACTTCACAGCTTTTAAGAAATGGAAGAAAGAGAAAATAGCCTGGGAACCTTACAGACTACACAATTTCACATTCTTGACATATAGACAAGATTGATTTTAAGTGTCAGAATTATAGCACTTCTTTAGTTTATAAAAAATGCATGGACTGCATTGTCAGCTCTAGAAGTGTAGGCACTTAGGTCGAGACATCAAGTATTTCACCTCCATAGCATTCTCCAAAGCTATTAGCTTGTCTGTAATTACAACTAAACATCAACGGACTTCTGTTATTATCCAATAAATATCCAATCTCAGGTATAAACAAATAGGAGCCAATGAAAAGGAAAAATGTAGCCTTTCAGTTATAAATAGCAATACCAATAATAATCAGTTTTGCTATTGGATCATATACATTTAATTTGCAGAGGAGTTAGTTTACACTATGTTTCACTGGATACTTTAACATGGAAACTCTGCGAAAAAAAGAACCTCAAAGGAGTACTACAGGAAGTGCTAAAAATAATTCTTGCATAATCTTTGTTTTCTGTATAAACATTTTTGGTACATCAAATTGATTTTTAAGGTGCCATTCTACCAAAAAGTTTTGATGTTAGAGAACACTGATAAGATGGTGGTAAAAGTGCTAAACACAGTCTTGCACTGAAAGAGATTAAACCAGTGAAACCAGTGATCTTCCCAGACTGGAATATCTCTGGATTTTATCCAGAATTGAACTGGTAGTTCAAATTAAGACTTGCTTAAATTTGAAGAATTGTCAAATCTGGAAAGAGTTGCCTCCTGTTTAACAGGAAACTTAAATATTTAGGCTGAAATGTGAAATATTTAGGCTAAAATATGAAATACCACACTTTGAAGGATTATTGTTAGAGATAAAGGAATTTATCTTCATATTTGTTCTAACTGATAAACAGGGTGGTATTTTAACAAGGGATAACATAATTTCTGGCAATTCCTGTGAATTCTTGAGCAACTATGTTGCAGGCATGTTTCTGTCAACTATGAGAGATGAATCTCCCTAAAGAGAGCAATAGCTGCAAGAGCTGTTTGCTAAAGCACACAAGTATGTACTTAGTTTTAAGCGCATGACTAATTCCAAACACATATGCTTCCAGTCAAGCCTGTGTATAGATGCTCTGCTGAATTATGGTTAAGAAAAGGTGGTATCAATGGGCAGGTGGCCCAAAGAAGAGCCAGCCTCAAACCAATGTTCTGGTGAAACAGGTGGATTACCAGTGCCTTTTGACTCCTACAGGCGTCAGGAGGTGGTTCTGAGACTGGGAGGAACCATGAGTGATGTTTATATACCATATCATAATTTTAGTTGGGTTTTAGTGAGTGCTCAAGGTCTGGTTGTCAGTTCCTGGCCAGCCATCTGACACTTCTGGCCAGCTCTTACTGGCTTATGTGTTTTTATTCGTACTCCACAGATGGTCATAAAGCTGACCTTTACAAATGTATGGTCTGTGATATTTATTTTATGAGAACATAGATATTTGAGCAAAACCAGACTACACCTAATAAGCCCCATTCTAATTTCCTTTACAATATTATCTGTAAGCTGATGGATGGCAAGTGTTCTTTTAGCATTACTAATAGATGTGCTTTCAACTAAATGCTGATATGATAACATGATAGGTATGAATGTGAATGACAAAATTAAATTCTTATGCTATATTTTTAAATGGTAAAGGATACATAAGAAATAAGAGGTATGTACAGACTACATAACATGCTCGGGATCAGAGCCAGAAGAATCTTGCACATCTACCACAGAGCTAATGCTTGGATTCAGCAACATGTCTCCAGTGACTACCTGTAAAGCCTTAAATCACTGTAAAATACATTGAGACCTAATCTAACTAAAATCCCACTGTACAGTCTTCAAGAATATTCTCCCAA
>NW_010294733.1:73881-82384 GCF_000700745.2 Antrostomus carolinensis
TTCCTCAGGAGGAAACACAATATTCTGTATCTCTAAAGCTGAGGTGCATGAAAAAAGAGCACAAGGAAGGTTACTGGCTATGACATTATACCTGTCTAGCTCAGTTTGAGTTCATGGGCATGCCTGTCATACAAACACGGGCAGCACGATGCATTTTTCTGTTCTGACCACTGTCACTGCTCACTGGAGCTGGCAGAGACCATAGGTCTTTACAAGTTTCGGACTTTTATTGTTCCTAAACTGTCAGGTAGTGCTGAACAGGTGGTAGGAAATGTAAACCCATAAAATAAACAGACCTGTGTCTGGGTTTGGTTGCTGACTCATCCAGCCTAAAAGCTGAAATTTTAAACACAAAGCTTCACAGTCCTCATTTTGAGAGGGTGGCTTTTTTTTCCCTTCTATTGGGAAAATTTTAAAATAAGGTTATGGTCTGTGTAATTTTTGTAAGAGGATAAAAATGCATGTTTAGCTATGGATTTGATACTGATTATAAATAATGGATTGAACAGTACATTGGACCTGATTGGTCACAAGACTTTGAAAGGTAACTGCTATCTGGGAAACAGTGTTAAGTCCCAGAAGTCAAAATGATGCCTCAGGAAAGTTCCTATGACTCAGACTGGTGGAGAGAAAAATAATAAATACTTATGAACTAACTCAACTCATTAGTTACACACTTAGGTAAGGGAAGAGAGAAAGAAAAAGTATAAATTAAAACACAGTTAACATGCTTTTATTTGATATTTGCTAAGTGTCCAGAAGAATTTCATGGGTGAGAAGATGGAGTGAGTTCAACAAAAATAACCTGCCAGAAGATTTAAGAGCAGCTTGCCTCTAAAACTCCTGAACTAACATATATTCTCATCTCAGGTTATTTTAGTAGAAATCTGAGAGGAGATTTGTGTCATGATAAGGTTGCATTAACCCAGAAAAACATTTATTCACATGCTATTATTTCTGCTCTATTGGAAAATTTTCAAATTTTTAGTTAAAAGTTCACACTGTTTGTTTCCCATTTTAAAACAATGGCAGGAGTAGCAATGTTGCAGATGAACAGATATTTCTGTACTGTGTACCTTATTACAGTAAAGCTGAGAGGGGGAATATGCATCAATGAAATATAAACAAAATCTGCAAACCATTTAAGTGCTAAAACCCATCAATAGTCACTACTAAACCAACTGGGCTCAATCATGTGACCTCAGTAAGTTACACCAGATAAACTGGTGAGAAATTTGGCTTCTAAACTACAAAGGAAACCTCCGGTTCTCATCATAAGTTCTTGCAGTGCTTTCTGAGATGTGAAGGAGGGACAGCAAAGGAAACTTCTACCCCGCCCCAAGACCCAGAGCTGAGCAGGGAGCCCACTCCTCTGCTGCTCCCTTTGCAGAGGGGGTGAACCTGGCCTGAGTGTGATGGGACCGGCTGTGCTGTGGGTGAGAGCAGGTCAACAGCTGGGTCAGGGTGGGAGACAGAATCTAGTCTGTGTTCAAATATGATATGGGCAGGTGACTGATAACTCACTTACAAGATAAACAAAATTAAAAGCATTTCCCAAGTTAGGAAGCTGAGGAAGAAAACATTAAATCCTCAAGTTCAGGTATTAAGCAAATAAAAAAATCAGAAGCATGTGCAATTGCTGGAAGGAACATCTGGAGGTCATTTAGTCCAACCTGCTTCTCAAATAGAAACAATATTATTAGTTTTTGAAAGTATCCCTGGATGGACCTTCCACAGCCTCGTTGGTTCTAGTGCTCAGTCACAATTAAGAGTAACAATTTTTCCCACATGTCTAAGTTAGACTTTCCCTTGCTGCAACTTGTCTGTTGCTGATAGTCCTTTTGCTGTGTACCTCCAAGAAGTGCCTGGGTCTGTCTTTGCTCTAATTACCCATTAGTTAGTTGAAGGAAGCTATTATATTCCACGTTTGCCTTTTGTTCTCCGGGCTAAACAAACCCCATCCCTCCCTCAGTATTTCCTGACCATCTCTGTGGTCCTCTACTGGACTTGCTCCAGTTTGCCAAAGTCCCTGTGCTAATGGAAGTCCCAACCCAAAAGCAGAGCTCCAGCTGCAGCCCGCAAGCACCAAGGAGAGGCGAGTAATTGCTCCCTATGACCTGTTAGCTGTGCTTTGCTAATGCAGCTCATCAGGCGAGGTCCTCTCCTCTTCCAAAGCTCCCCCACTGATGACCAGGCTTAGTGACTGGCTGCACATAACTCAAAAGTGAACACACCCAAGCAGTTGTACACACCTCATTTCTGTTATGCTCTCAAGGAAGTGAATGAACTTTTTGGAAACTGTCCTCCCATAACAGCGATGATGAAAAACTAGCAGGAGGAGGGTGCTCTACAATGACAGTGACACAATCTGTCAATAGTCTTAAAAAAATTTAAATTAAAAAAAAGCCATGTTGCTAGTAGCTTAACTTAATTTTGCATATGCATTTTATAATTTTTTTCTTAATGAAATAAAACTATTTTTTTTTATAATCCATAAGCCTTACTGATTTGCAGCTAAATGTGAACTATGTTCTAAATTTCCTATCTATTTTTCACAGTCATTTATAATTTAAAAAATTATGGAATAATTCTAGCAACTATACAGAAGTTTAATATTTTCCTTTTTTTCCCATTTTTTATGTTTACCTACTTTTGGATAGACATTGAGCATAGAAAAAAAAAGAAATTTTGAAACTTTTAATTAAAAAAGTGCCTTTACTATGCCAGGTTCTTTTCTTTTCCTTCCTTTTTTTTTTTCTTTTTTTTTTTTTTTTTAAATTTGGACATTACTTATTAAATAGAAAATCAGTTGAAGTAATAATTTTCCTGAGTACCACATCCTTGGAGATTTTGGAACTAGGAGGTCTCAGGATCGCACCTCATTTTAAAACAGGAAAAACAAATTTTCTTCTTTTTCAGCTCCCAGTTGTGTTCTTTGTTTCAAATGAACTTGATACTGACTAAAGTAAATTAAGATGAAGAACAAGCTCTAAATGTATTAGGCAGTACATTGGTGTATTAATTCACCAAATGCTTATTCTCTGTTCCAGATATTTAGCAGCAACTTTTCACAGAGGAGTGATTTCATTATTTAAAGATCTGTCAGCAATCACCCATTCTGTGAAGGTGATTTTAATTTAAGTGATGTTAACTGCAACTGATCACAGTAAATTTTGGAAGTAATCACAATTAAAATGAAGATTTTTTTCTATATATGCACCTATGTAATTTAAATTAAAGGCACTAATCTCAAAAGATGAAACCAAGCTAAGGCCCAAATAACAGTATTTCCTCTTTCACTTTTCCAAGAGGTGCAAGATGATTAGGGAAAATCTACTGGAGGAACTTCATACTAAACTGTGATGCCTCATATTGCACATCAGAAACTATTTGGGCTAAAGTAAAATTATTTCACCTATTAAATTCAATTTTCTTTTTGAATCTTTGTACATGGAAAAAATTCTGCAGACACTTGCTCTGTCTGATGGGATGTTCCTGTAGGCACATTTCTTGCTTACACTTCTGTAGGCAAGAAGTCTTCAGGATGTTACAAATATCAGGGACAACTTTGGTCTCTTTGTTTAAGAAAATAATTTATGTACACTGGTGGTTAGGTCTGAAAATCAGTCTTAAAAAGGTCAGTTCAGCCCTGTCCGTCATTCAGCCACGAAGGATGGCTTTTGGGCTCTGTGGAGCTGACGTATCTTCATTTAAAGGACCTCCATGGGAGTTTGTAGGTGGGAGAGCCACTATCAAACACCATTGCTCTTGTAAGATCCTTACTGGCTCAAGGCCATCTCCCTCCACACTTGGATCAAACAGGATTCACCAATATGGGATGGAAAGACAGGTCTCTCGCAATGGGCTGGGAACAGGGCTGTGAGCAATATTTCTTACTGCTCCAGGTGATATCTGGTCAGGACACTTAACCTTTTCTATTCACATGTGGAAAAGTAAAGCTATTCCAAACCCGGATTTTGGTATAGGAGGTAATAAATATAAGAAATAATTGCAAAGAAAATATTTTTGTATTTTAAAACTAAACATTTTAGCGTCTAACAGTCTAAATGACTCCATTGATCTCCTTTAGTTTTTATAAAAACGTTCAGTTTTTCAAATTTAATCTCTGTTTACAATGGCAGTGTTTGAACTCCTGAAAACTTTGCCCTTGGGTGAGACTGCAATATTGTGTATATCACTTCAAAAGTGGCTGCGTTTAAGGAACACGTGTGAGGTGAGAGCTGTGGCAGAGGACCTGACCGAGGATGTGCCAACCAAAACATATTCCAGTCCAGTCTGGGATTAACCGAGATTTATTGTAACACTACGCTCTAATGAACGAGAAGAGGAAAGGCAGGGATGGAGCACTTCTCTAAGTGGGCAGGCTCTCCCCAGTGCCCCGGGTTTGCTGCGCAGGGCTCTACCTGCCCTGGGCGAAGCACCATGGGTGGCTGCAGATGGAAGCGGAGCACAGTGAAGGCTTTATGCCCCCGTTCAAAACAGCTTTCCCATATTTCAGCGCCAGGCCTACAGCCGGCTGCAGTGGTCTCAGCAAACATCTGAGGGAAAGGTGCAAGTGCCTGCCTGGGAGAAATCGCCTCACACTCCTCGGAGGAGGTGTGTGGGGACGGGGACGGAGCAGGAGGACGGCAGGGAGAGTGTGAGCCCCTGCCTGGGGCCCCTGGCATGTGCCTGCTTGGAGGTAGTGTCGGTGGGAAGGCATACAGCTCCCTTCCACATCTCCGCAGTAAATTCATCTTCATATATTACCGTAGGTAAAGCATTAATTCAGAACAGATTGAATAGAATTTGGGGTCAGATTCCTTTTTTCTTAATTTAGCTTCCTCCTTATATACACACTACAGAGCTGCAGGTGTAAGCGTTCTAGTCAGGGATGCAGCAATTGTGAGCAGGCAATTAGACCTTTGTATTAGTCAGGTGTTATACTGAAATCATTAAGGCTATGAGAAGAAAAAGAAATGCTTGGGTATGGGTATCACTGATTCCTTACAGTGACCTTAAACAGCAAGCGTATCTGAGTAAGTGTGCACTTTCAATAAGACTGCAATTGTTCGTGGCTTACCTGCCCTGGTTGTTCACAGGCTGTTTGGTATCTTGCTTGTTGGCATAATTCTTTTACTCTCTCATATTTTGGCAGTTGATTAGACTGCTGAGTGTTTTTGTTGGGTTCCTCTTTCTTGCGTAGAAATTTGCTTAAAAAAAAAAAAAAGTTGAATATTTTAGATACATTCTTCTAAACTCTGGAGATGATGAATTTAACTGAAAAAGCAAAGCTACTTGAAGATTTAATGTCTTCTCAGGGAAAAAAAAAATCCCCACATTTCTGTTACTGACCTTCAGTGTAGGTCATGTAGAGAAAAAAGGGTCCAAGTGACTTGCTGGAAATTACCCAAAGAGAAAAAAGGGCTGCTGAAATTTGTCTAACTGATACAGTTCAGCACCATTCATACATAAATACATGTTATTTCACAAAGCAAAACATGCTGAAGCAGTACTTGCCTGGCTGAAAAGCCCAGCTAAAGAGACTGAAGGGGCTGCCTTAGTCAGTCAGCACTAGTTTAGCTATATCTTATATACTGCAATGTGTATTGCATGCAGTTTTTTAGTACTCCACACAAGATTTCCATACACTGTCCAGCCATAAAGTGCCACAAGGCAATTGGTAGTTTAGCTATATCTTATATACTACAATGTGTATTGCATGCAGTTCTTTAGTACTCCACACAAGATTTCCATACTCTGTCCAGCCATAAAGTGCCACAAGGCAATTGCTGTAAAATTTTTACTCAGTGAAAATTTTCACAGCAGTAACTGGCAAGGTGAGAGGACGTGAAGAAGTATCAGTAAAAAGAGGAGCAGTTATAGTTATAAATCTCATTTACACGTAAGTCTTTTCTTAGCTGGAACAAAAATAAAGAATGCTTCCAATATGTGATGGAAAATAAAAGATCAGTTGATATGAGGATTCTGCACAGCTGGATTTGAAACAGAGATTTGGAAAGAAAATGAGTCAGATGATGACGTAAGTGGTCACAAGTATAATGTTAGAGAAAAAGGAAGTACAGGCTAGGAGAGTCGCCAGAAAAGAATGCTTTCAAACTTTTTCAGAGGTAGGGATTTGGGAGCACAGCAGCTTGCAAATCCAGTGGTGGAAAACTAGGAAACAAGTCAGGCCTGTAAATTTGCTTGCAAAATTTACTACTTCACTGACCATAAAAAGGAAGATGAGGGAGCAGAAAGGAAAGCATGTAAAAAAGAGTATTCCCAGCAGGCAGGCTCTCCCAAAACTCTCTCAACCCTAATAATTACCCTCTTTCCACCAGAAATGTGTCACGCCAAATTTTGGTCTTCTTGTTTGTTCGAAACCTGAAAGGAAAATAATAATATTTACTACTGGCACCTATGTATAGCACTGCTAGTGTTAACAATTTATTCTTGAAAAAATACCTCTCCATTTATATATGCCTGCAATTTTATAGATGTGCTGTTTAAGAGACTTTCAAATGTGAAATCTGTGGTTGTCACCATGACACAGCTCATTTTCACAGAATCTTTTTCCACTCTGTTGTTGATTTGCTCAGGTGTGTGCTTCTGAACAGACTAAAAAAAAAAGAAAAATACTGGGACCCACCTGTTTCCTGGTCTCTCCAAGTCCAGAAGCTTTAGGACAGACTTGCCATCCATATCTGGAGGCGTGTCAAGTCCTGCTATATCCAGAATTGTTGGAGCGAGATCAATATTGAGAACTATCTGAGGCACTCTGCAAATCAACAGAAAAGGTCATACTTGTCATGTGTTCAATATATAAGTCTTCACATTCTCTTGGAAATAGAATGGTAATTAATGTTTATCAGGGTTTTGAAGATGTAAAGCTCTACAGAGGTGCTAATTTTAGAAAATCCTCTTTGAAGGCTACAATTCTGAGATTGACAGGCCAGTACTGCAGACTGTCATCACAAAGAAAAAGCTAAGCACAATAAAACAAGTAGCCACTACTCTTATCTCATTGACAATGAGGGCATGACATCATCCATTCTGCTAAACCAGAAGGTGAGCCATAAAGATGAGCATCTACTTTTTAAAAGCAAAACCCAAACCCTAACCCTACAGGACTACACACTATACAACTTTCTCATCTGCATTACAACATCAATGATATGCCAAATGAAAGACACACCTCTTTATAAGACTTGCTGCTCTAAAAATTATGACATTCATTATGAAATGAAAGTAGATAGAGTGATAATTACATGCTTTTAGAAACATTTTACATTAGGTTCAACAGCTGTGGTAGAGACATAAGAGAACATACACTGATCCCGGCTCAACACTTGGACCACGAATAAAGAAAGGAACTCGAATATCAAAGTCGTATGGCATTGACTTCCCCTTGACCAGTCCGAACTGCCCGATATGGTAACCATGGTCAGCAGTGTAAATAATGTAGGTATTCTCCAGTTCTCCCATCTCTGCAAGCATTTGGTATAACTGCAACACAGCATGAATTACATGTAGCAAAACATGTTTTGTGCATAACCAGGTATAACTATAATTTTTACTCCCTTCAATACACAGAATCAAACATGACATTGATGAGGCTGTTGAAACAGACATTCTGGGGATGGACAGTTTTACATCTTGTCTTTACTGTGCTGTTAAAAAATCCAACTTACATGTTCAATTTCATATTTGGCAGAGGGGAAAATTAAACAGGTACAGAAAATTAAAATAGCAAAATAAGTTAATACTAATGTAGTTGCACTAGTATGTCTAAAAGTGATTGTGGACGTAAGCACAGCTTGGGAAAAAAGTCTGCTACAGCTTTAGGGCAAATGGTACTCGGGTTTGATTTGCTTTGTTAGTCTACAACTTTCTCATTCCTTACAGTTATGGGCTTGGGAAAAGGCTGTAAATTTTTATTAAAGTTTAAAGAAATCTCTCTGGGGGAAGATCTTTGGTCATGGTGCTTGATTTTTGAACAAAAAGTCATGCAAAATACACCTAATAGTTCATGTATCATGTTACCTATAATTAGCTGTACACTGCATTGCCCAACTTCTGCAAACACTAGCAGACTGACACCCGAGTTGCTGTGATTTGCCAATTCCCAGATTTCAGCTGAAGGATGAACTGTGAAGGGAGTGTGCGAAATGAATAGACCTTGTCATGCGTGCACCTGTGTCTATCCCTGTGTTCATGCAGGTGACGCAACTTCTGTTAATACCAGGCTTTACATTAGGCCCCATGACTTTTCCCTTTAAAAAAAAATAATCTGTTTATTCACACAGCAATTGAAAGAAGTAAATGAGGAGCATTGTGTTGCAGAGGACATAAACAGAATGCATTTCTACTGAGGATATGTGGAGTAATTCTTTGTAGCCCATGGGCTTTCCCCAGGCTATGGTTGGTGAAGGTAAAGAAAGAATTCATTTGATTTTGTAGTCATCTAATAAGATCATATTCACAGTAGTTTCTTGAACTC